>NC_141859.1:7807500-8110175 GCF_024713525.1 Acromyrmex echinatior
ACCACTTCTCTACGGCGGGCGTTGCAAGATAACGAGGGGAGTGCGCATCTCTTTCCTCCCCATCTCCCGTAGCCTATCTATCTGCCCGTACCGTGACGAGATCCGGACAATTTTACTCGGCGAGAGAGATACTCGTCGTCACGGTCCGTTGCCATCTTGTTATCTGCCAGAGGCCACGCGAAAAAAGGTAACGGGCGAACGGTGGATAGGTAGGGACAGAGAGACGCGATGGATAAAGAATGAAGATAAAAGTGTGTTCCCACTATTCCTGGCGGGGCGAGGGTGTCACGGCTAGCGAAAATGCCGGAAAGTTCGGTCGAGACGCGCGTAGATTCGCTGGAACAATAGATCACTTTACCGGGACACACGATCCGCAGGACAATCCAGGTCCCTAATCGAAATCAGTCGGTTCCTGGCGGTCGCGACGGACGGGCAAGCGAAGAGCACCGTGTATATATATATGTATGTGTGTATGTGTGGGTGTATGAGGCGAGGATTTATTTACTCGGTACATAAAGCGACTCAAATGGCGCTAGCAGGTATCGCCGTATCAAATTGCTAGCGGCCATCAAAAAGGAATATTCGACGATTCATCGCTCGCACTTTTTTCCCTCGCTCTACTTAAACTCATGCGATCTTACGCGAAAATATATATCCGAGTGTTTTCTAGATTTTTTAGATTTTCTAGACTTTAAAGCTAATTCTACACTGTGCTCTTTGTTTCCTGTTTCTTGCTGTTTGTCTCTGTTTGTCTCTTGCCTTTTTGGTCAATAAGACAAGAGACAAACAGCAAGAAACAGAAAACAAAAAGTACATTGTAGAATTAGCCTTAGACTACGCAATACACGACTTAATTGGTTTTCTGAATTTTGAATGAGAAACAATTGAATTGTATGTATAAAAAACATTTTAGCATAATATAAATGAAGGGTGCAAAGATATATATTGTTAACTATATCCTTGGATCTCTATACATTCAACTCCATTATGGTAACTCTGAAAACGTAGATATACGTCAAGGTAAAGTACGAGATTGAAATTCTATTCTTATTTTAAATTATTTACAGGATATATTTCCGGCACAGAGAATGTGCGCGATCTTCAGTAGCTTTTTCAACGCGAGGAAAATGAAAATCTGCTTTTTATCCTTCTCTTTATATGTTTCTTTTTTAACTTTTCCTTACTCAAAGCGAGTTCATCGCGCCGGTCAAGCAGATGCAGGAAGAGCAGAGCTCCTCCGTTAGTTAATACAGACGCTGCATTCACATGCAACTATTTCTGTAAAGTTGTTCTGAATTATGTATACGCGTCCCTGTAAATATACAAGTGAAATATAGTTTAAATTGATAGCACTTAAGCAGAGCGTTAAATTCAACGCGACTTTTGTACTCATTCGCATTTCATCGTATCAGGATGCACTTCTTAATGCACACACCTCGTGGCATGCTGCGTTCTCGCGAACAATTTCGCGGTCACATTATCCCGCGGTTACGAAAGCCCGGCGCGGCTTGCATAATGTACAATAAAAACAGGCGCACGCCAAGCGTGCTTGAAACGCCATTGTCGCGAAACTCTTTGAGGCGTTGGACTATCATGCATTGCATTTCAGAGAAATTTCGAAATAGCCCGCGTAAGAGATTTACAGTGGATTGAAGTACGTCAAATTTTTGAGCAACTTTATACTTTTAATAGAAAGTCGATCTTTCAAAGATGACATCGCATAAGAATAGAAACTAAAAGCACAAAATAATTCATACATATTATGGAATTTACATAGAACAAAGTTAGTATCAAAGTAAAACTAATACATTTTAACGCAATCATTGTTTTATATATATAAACAACAAATTAATATAAAATCTTCTTTAAAGAATGTTTTTTAGTAACCTTAAATTTACCTTTAATAATATTAAATTAACCTTTAATAATATTAAAATTTTCTTTTGATATAATAATTATCTAAAGAGAACAATATAATAATTGTTTTAGTAATAAGAGTACTTCTTTTTCGACATTTAAAAATTTATATTAAAAAGATGGAAATGTATTTTTTATTCTGTCTTCGTATATGTACGTCAAACTTTTATTGAATTTCTTCCAATAATATAAACATTTTTTAAACAATTCTTTTTGTAATATAGCAGAATTCGTAAAATGATATTCTTATTAGACTATAAATTTATTAATAAGTTAATATTAACATTTGTAAAATAAAACAAAGAAATTATTATCTATTATAAAAACTCTCAATAATTTATTTATACATTGAACACATTTGACTGTCCAATCATATGCGAACAATGTCGAGTTCTACATGAAGAATCACTTGAGCTGGTATTATAAGGAATATGCGTGTATTTTCGATAACTAATTTTGTACATTGATCTTTGCGATAAGCTAATGTCTGAAAAGGGTTCAATCCGGTAGCCGAAACTTGTAATATTTATGGTACTGCTGTTTAATTTTCTAATTAATTACATGTTTTATATTTGAATTTAGACTGTTTTCTTTATTTTTATTTTTCTTTATTTGTATTTTTCTATCTAATTGTGTTAAATTTTCAATATGTTTGACTTTCACTTTGCCCTTTTTATTTATTGTTATTTAATCTTAATAATTTATTTTGATAATATAAACAGCTTTATCTAGAGATAAAATATTATATATTGTCACCAATAAAAATAATTTAAATGTAATTTAAAAATATTTTTGGAGATATTGAAAGAAAAAAGCAGAATCTAATTCAGATATGTGGTTTGTGCACTCAGAATGCTAATGGAAAACGTATAGAGACGAGAGGAGACACCAACGTACTGAATCCAAAATATCACTTTGCATAGTTTACGAAACTATCACGCTGAAAGTAATACTTAACTAGTTCTGGTTCGTTTTGTTAACTCTGTCCGATCGATTTGCTACGATCGCATCTGGCAATTTACCGTCGGAGAAATTTTAGCAGTACCAGTACGCAATTAAAACCATTTGTTTTTTCTCAGGTGAATTTGCAGAGATAATTTCGCTTGTAAGTACGAAATCTACATGAAAGTACAGAAGCGCAAAACAAATCCCCTTTTTGTCGCCAAAAAGTATTACACGATCGAACAAATACGATTTTGTCAACTTTTGCGAGTGGAATATAGAACGGGCAGCGTTGCATTTTGCGCCGTTTGCTTAACACCGTAACTTCGTTTCAACGAAGTATTTCGCGAACATAATCCGTAGAAAACATCCGCCGGCCATTGTGACATCGGAAAACCGCTATTACCTCGCGCTTCTATACATGGAAAGAGCGATTTTATTGAAATATTTAGAAATTCAACTAGATACAGATGTGAACATAATTTTTTTGAATCATCAAAATAATTATGTGGGAAACTTAACTCGTGATGAGCGATACTCCAAAAAAGTTTTGATATTCTAGTAATTGGCTTGAGCATTCTACAACATTTATTTTGATAGTTCAACAAAATTATTTTCACATTTATATTTAGCTAAATTATTTCTATTATATAAAATCGTTCTTTCTGCGCAGTATCGCGAAATATATATGCACAATGTAATGTGCAATATAATTTGAAGCAGCGTTGCTTGACTCGCGTAAAAAGAAACCTTTTTATTATCCAATCCGCAGTCAGCATGCACTGTTAAATTCACAATGTCAAATTATTAATTGTTATTAATAATTATTATTGAACTAACTATAGAAATGAATTGATTTTGACACACATAGAAATTAAAATAACAAAATATTATTTTTAACTTAAAATATTGGATTACCATTGTTCCTTTGATATCTAGCAGTATGGAATTGAGAATTGCTCATTTTAAAGTGCAAATATCGTGCTTCATCGCGTCATAAATTCGCCATAAACTTTTACTTGAGGCCTCTTTGCGCAATAGAAGGAAGAACGAAAAGAGAGACAAAATGAAAAAGTGAGAGAGAGAGAGAGAGAGAGAGAGAGAGAGAGAGAGAGAGAGAGAGAGAGAGAATTACCGCTCGCTGCGATGAGTTCGCCGCAAAGTAACAATCTTATTCTTCGTTTATTTCCCGCGCGGACAAAGTCTATCGCAGAACGTTTCTATGCCTCGAGTTTCTATTGAATTCTTCGCGACGACGTGAATCACAATTGGGGCAAATCCCCGCGGACACGAACATTCATCTTTCAACTTGATTGTCATAATGGATCGCGCGATTATTTATTTGATTTGACTTCTTGGGTCTTTCAACGTTAGCATAATTGCAGTAAGGTAAAAATATACATGCCTAATATTAAAGAGAAAAAAATAGGGATTAAGTAATGGAAGCTGCGAGTAAGATACACAAAAATTTACTTAAAAAGCATTTGTTACTTCCGCTTGATAGCGAGTATTAATTGTCTTCCTACTTCTTTGTCATATTCTTCGACATTCTCTGAGTAAATATTTCTATGTGTTTTAATAAGCGAGGAATATCGTGTTACAAATCCGTCGAGACTGCGGTACTCGAAATTTCTTCGTAAAGTGAAGAGCAGACGTTTATCTTTCAGGAAGTAGCCTTAGAGAAACGTAACTATCCTTCTTCTCATTTATTTAGGTTCCTGTTCCCTCTAATTTGACTAAATTTCTCTTTCCATCCTATTCTCTCTTTCTCTCTCTCTCTCTCTCTCTCTCTCTCTCTCTCTCTCTCTCTCTTTCTCTCTCCCTCCTTCACACATAAGTTGGCGGTAAGTGATAGTACAATGCCAGTCTTACCCACGTTGCTCTTCATTCTTCCTCGGATATTCCTCGGAATAAATCATTTATGGGAAACGGCGAAATCATACGTTTCGATGCGCAGCTACAGCTCGATATCGATAAAGTTGAAATCGGTTTTGTCGTGTGTACGAGATGAAAATTCATTGCACCATTTCACCGCACGGCCGAGATATCGATGTAATTAATGAAAATTTGACGTTGAATGCGAGGCGCTACGAAAGCTTCGATTACCACAGTGGGAACGATCGAACGGGATGTCGATTGCGTATTTGTAATATTAAATGTTACATGCCACATGTGCATCGTGTACGTACATATATCAAATACCATATTTACAGAAAGGTTGTGGTACACGCGCGCGAAATCAGCTTGCTGCCCGCACCACTACAACCGCTATCCGTTGGCGCGCCGCGCCGTTTCGCTTTGTACTTTGCTCGCGGATAAAGATACCGGATAAAGGCATCGGGGAAACGGAAATGGACTTGCAAAGCATGCTGCGAAAAGTTGCAAACTTCTACAACGAAATAGGCTACCGCCGGCGCTCTATAGCCGAATTTAGAAGTGTATCCGTTCACGTTTTGCACGACGTCGAAAGACTTAAAAAAGCACGCACGAGTGCCTCGAAAATTGCGATCCGTATCCGGCCAGTCGAAAAACTGGCATCATGTATATCGCCACGGTGCACGGTAAACTACGTACCACATACGGTTGAATTTCTTGCGGGGTATATAGAGCGAGTTTAACTTTTCTCCCTTCGCAGATGTATGATCTCTCTATGTGCCATGGAATACTTGAGAAGTAATTCGATATGCATCGTATATCGGTCGGTCAATATATTCGTAAATGTAAGAGAAATAAACAAAATATATATTAAATTAATTTCTTATATATTAAGAGATAAACAAAATTTTATTGTATAATTATAAACAAAGGTTTTAGCAAATGAGAGTATAAACGCGGCAATTAGAGCGCAATAATTTTACAAAATTTGAACGATTCACACGCGTTAAATAATGTTCGACTTAATTTCAATATCAAAATATAATTTCAATAATAATTTCAATTTCAAATTCTTGTGATTACATTTTCTCCGTTCTACACTCTTTTATGGTAAGCCACATTATTCAGTTTATACTTACATTATATAGACACTCATATTTGTTCAGTTTTTCTTAATTCATACTTACCGTTTCAGAATTTAAAATTAAAATTCGTAATCAAATGAAATTTACCTCACTTTTTCTATTAATTCTTTAGTGGCTGTACATATTGGAGGAAAAGATGTTTTCTAATTATAAATTGTAAATAAATACTATGTCGACAGAATTTACAATTTAATGTGAAGACTTCAAACCGACTCAAAATATATGAATCTCATGTATAAAAAGAATAAACATTAAAAATCATATTATCGCAAGATTTATCGCTCTCTAATTATAGTATTTATATTTTCATTTACCTGAAACTTTGTTTTTTCATTTCGAGAATCATTAAAAAGTTCTATTTCTGTTACCTTTCATGTATAATTATATATTATTTAAAATTTATAAATATTAATAACTTTATTAGTATAGCGATTAACACAACATAAATAGTAATGTATATATACATTAATAAAATTGAAAATACTAGTTGCAAGAGGCAGCTGAAAAGCTAATTTAATGCCTAAATAATTATATAGATATAATTGTAAATAAGTAAGTACACCAACAGAATATAAAAAAAAAACGTATTATTTAGTCATATTAAATATATATAAATTAAATATAATATTTAATGTATGTAAAAACAAAACAAGTATAATAATAGATGTGCAGAAAGTAATGTGATATTATAATATAAATTTTATGTATAATTATATAGTATTTTAATAATAATAAAAAAGTATATTTTGTATCATATTATAATATTATCGCAAAAGTAACGTAAAAATGTAACAATTATATTTATTACATTTCCGTGTATAAAATGCGAAAGTTTGAGAGATAATCAGTTGGAGAAATAACTCGCGACGAGAGTTGAAGATTTATGTTCCATTAGTTTATATGGTGGACTTGAATTACGAGAGACAGTTAGTCGCCTCAATTAAATCAAAACTGGCACAGAGTTAACCGTAGTTTCCCACGGTCTGTCAAGATCCCTGAGGATATCGTGCATTATGTCCATATATCGGCGGCCAACGTCAACGTGACGTGGACGTCCTGACAATGACCTGTACCGGATGCCAGCCGATAGCCACGTGACATCCTTCCCATCCTTCCGCTTGGAGGGACGAATGAAGCTTATTCTGGGGTATGAGCAAGCGATCTCTCGCCAGGCTTAATTGGACGATTTCAGAATAGGGAATCGGTTCGCGTATCAAAGTAATATATGTCCCTTTACTTATGTAGAGAATAAACGAGACTCTCACCAAGACTTCAACGAGACGAAACGCGTACGTGATTTACGAGCATTGTCGTCAGATGCTCGTGACGCAAGTTACGTCCGAACAAAACGATCGATTCCTGTCTCGACAGTACTCGTGGAGATTACTTACGGCTCCGTCCGCCGTCTGGGAAGAAAAACTCTAACGGGAGTGACAGTAATACGCAACTTGTTATAAACGTACCGTTTATTTTGATTCTATGGCGATAGTACTGATAAACGAACGCCTTATATATCGACGAGCTAATTATTTGAACTTGGAAACTACATTAATGCAGAAAAGGAGGCAAAGCCGTCTCTCTACGTTATTTCGCGAATTACACGGCAATGCGAAATTTCATTAAAACAAGAGAGTGCATCGTCTCTTATCGGATCTCATAATAGGATGACATTAACGAAGATCAAAGTGTACTCCCAACGAATAAGAATCTCTCGATCTATTTTCTTCCTTCAATTCGCGATCTACCGATACCCTCCTTCTCTGTCTAATTAGCATTTTCTCTTAGACCCTATAATTAACTATGGAACTCAAAGAATTCTCAACAGGGTAAAAATACAGCTATATTTTTTATGCGCAAGTTTATATAAGTGCTCCACAAAACAATTGTTGATAGCAATAATGTGAACTCAATATCTAAAATATCTCTCTTACACAATTAAAAAAATTGTGATTTTAAAGTTATTGAATGAGTTAAGTAAATATTATCTCATCGTACAAAAGCAAAATAATTTAAGTTTATAAAAAATTGTCGTAACTTAAAAACGATTGATTTAAAAAAAAATAAAATCATCATGTCTCAAAAAAAGTTTTTAATGGTTGCAGTAAAATGAAAATGACAAAAATGACATTTGATCATATTAAGAACATATTCTTTTTATATCTCTTATGTATTAAATTATTTCAACTCTCTGACAATGGCTCGCATTTATTATTTCTATATACTTACCTACTTGTTATTATTGTCAGATTTCAGAATATATATATTTTTGTTATATATATAGTTTTGTCGAATATATATAGTTATTAGAATATATATAGTTTTGTCGATATTATTTAATGGACCTTTTCTGTTTAATTATAAAATAGATTTTTCCCTTATCTGGGAAACTTAATTTTTTTTTAATCACATCTACCAGAATACATTTATTCATTCTGTCATTATCCGCTGTAGAATATAATTTAACTACGAATTTGATTGGAATAATGTGAAAATTTTGAGCAAAACACATTATTTTAACAAATGCTTAATATCTGCATGTTGCACATTAAAAGACAAAAGAACTGAATTTACAGACATCGAACGTTTTAAGTGTTTAAGTCATCATCTTTGAAATAGTCTACAGAAAATATTAACTTATAATCAAAACTTTATTTGACTTATTACCTTTTTCTCTTTGAAATATTTGTTCAATTTACTGACTTCGATCCGTGTTGACTATTTTTATAATCCTCTATTTATTACTTTTTAACTTCTTTGACCCAATATTCTTCAATTTTATAATTTTATTCTGCTGACTGCAGTTCTTTTGACTACAATACGGTTTTGCAATTTACTCATGCTGTAGTGGTAAGATAAACTGATTTATATTCGCGGTTTTAAACAATTTTTCTCTATTGAAGTACGTTTCATACCAGATATTACATTATAATTATGTATTCATATATCTTTAGATTGTAACGGCAATGTTTCATACGATTGGCGTGGTTAATTTAAGTATTAGGTGTTGGAATTAATTCGTAGCGTTTTACAAGTGATGGGAAGTACTTTCATTAATGTATTTTTTAATGCTCATGTGAAATAAATAACATTCTTTCATTAAAAAACGCTACGAATTAATTCCAACACCTAATACAATACTTCAAATACTGCAGCCAAAATTAAAAAATACGAAAATGGTTTTATTTTTCCTTCTATTCTGTGTATTAAAGATGGTTCAAATATGAGCCAAAACATTTAATCTTTTACATAACTGTTAAATATGCGCATACAATATTTAATATATTTTATCAATTGAATAATCTACACATCACTTGCAGCGTTTGTCCTGTAATAGCTCATTTTTCTTTACGGTTTTCTGTAGTGAAATGATTTTATTTGTGTCACTTTTATAGTAAGCGAGCGATATTCGAAAAATACACAAAGCATAACTTTCGACCGTTTAACTGTATGATTAATGTCTGTTTTATCCACGTATTGGTCCATTATCATGTAATTTAAGATTCAAGGAGAATCCTAACAAATTTCATTGAAGCGAGATCGGTTCGCTATCGTGATAATTGTAGCTCGTCGAGTTCAAAGATCAGGCATCGGCACTAAAATGGGCATAAAGCCACGCGAAAGGTCTTTCGCGTCCGCTTAATTTGCAAGGCATTAACCTTATTATTATGGCGGTAATACGGCCGCGCAAGTTTGCCGGGAACAACGTGTGGGCCGGGGGAGGGTAGTTGCACGCGAGCAATCTTTACAGCCCTTCTCGGAAATGAAAAGTCGTGTACCCCTTCCTCTCACCCTCCAGTCGCGAGCGCACGGCACTCGTTCCTCATTTTTTTCCTCCTTTCTCCATGAACTCGTGCTCCTCCTTCTTCCCTTTCTTCTCTTCCTTACCACTCAACACGCTTCTTTTTTTATTTCTGAATTTCTCTGCTCGTCCCACGACTGCACGTTAAGCGCGATTTTTAAAGCAACCGATGGTAAAAATTACTTCATTTAACCATTGACGCGATGCAGTCATATAAGTTACTTCTATCGTTCACTGCTGAATTGTTTACACCGTTATGAATGTTTTCACACAAATCGATTTTATAAAAATGTACGATTTTTCAATGTATCATTTTTAGAATTCGCCGAGTAATCTTGATTGTTTATGACTGCTATTCATTCATGAAACAATGACGTCTTTAAAAGAAGGATAAATTTATACACTCATATGTAATAAAAATAAATTTTAAAATATTAAAAGCTATATGAATCTGACGCAGTTATAGTAGTGCGTAAATTTTCAATATAAAATTATCTTTAATTAAATATATATTATAACAATATTCAATGACAATACAATAAAAAACAAATATTCCAGTTCCGTTTGGAGTCATCATCAGCGTACAGTTACAAATTGAAAAGCCGTATTATCTCAAAGATTTGCGCACTATCAATTACGTTGCATAGCTCTTCTCGTAATGTTTTGAAATAATGTTTTTAACACGATATAAATTTAATATCCCGAAAGAGTGATATTACGAATGGAAAGAGATTTATAAATTTATTCGTGAATTTTTCTCCAGATAAATCGATGTGCTCATTAATGCAATGTACGCCTGCGTATGAGCCTGCACTGACGGAAACGTTGCGAGATCCTCGATAATTGAAAGCTGAAAACATTCTCTGATGAGTTACATTATCAAGGTATATGGAAGCTCAAAGTTTAATTATGCACAATAAGATCATTCAACAGTTAACCGATGCATATTTGGGCGATCAATTATCGAATAATGTGATTTTACGCCGATTGTAGCATTGTGAAGCTATTATATCATCGACGGAAAATTACAAGATAGGAAGTCTATTTGGTGATGTGTTTTGAAACTCGTTAAATGTGTATTATACGAGAATCGTATAATTTACATCTGATTATCACTACACAAATTACACACGACTGTAGACATTACTTTCTATAATAATTTTTGTATTTAAATTTGTAATATTTAAATTTATAAATAATATTAAATAATATTAAACATATTAAATTATATGAGTAGATAAAAAAAAACGATTTAAATAGTACAATATAAAATATACTTCTTTAATCGAAATAAAAGATCGACATGTTTAGCATTCGTTTAAATTAAAATTCCTGATTATACATGGAGAACCTCCTCTGCCGAAAATCAGTTTCCTCTTGTGTACTCATGATATACTGCCACTCTCTTTCCTACACGCGAGAAGATTTCTCAAGTGTATTTGAGGTTTCCTCTTAAAGCTGACCTAAATGCGATTAATGAATATGCAGTTCTATAAATTCTGACATTAGAATTATAGTAATAGTATAGTAAGTTATATAAGCAGAATGAGATCGTCTAATAGTGACTTATTTGTCCATACATTTTCTAAATTTAACTAAATTCTGAAGGGATTAATTTAACAGAATTTAACTGATAAAATCGTCAAATATTAAAAATGTTCAAGGATAAAAATTATTTAAATTACTAAGAAATAGCTTTCTATGGCTACTCTAAGATTACAATAATTTTGCTAACAAAAATCACACAAACAAACATCACATCTTCGTTATACTTGCTAAAGATCATTCGTTCTGCAAAGTTGAATACGGCGTTAATTATTATCATACGGAAAAAATTATTTTATTGAAATATCTAAAAGTTTAGTTAAATCTGAAAATAATTTTGTTGGTTCATCAGAATAATTATGTAGGAATCTCAACCATGATAAATAATGTTGCAAAATGCTGACATTTTTATTAACCAGTCTCATACAACGTAGACCTTCAAGAAACTTCCTAAAGATGTTCAGAGCACATTTTATGTCCTAATAACATTTTCAGGATATTCCTTGGATAATGTAATTTGTGTATAATTTGAACACTTTACAATTACGTAATTATTTTAATGAATCAATAAAATTATTTTTAGATTTGTATCTATAGCTAAATTTTTAGATACTTTAGCAAAATTGTTCTTCCCGACTAGCAAACCGAGTACATACATGGAAAGAATAATTTGTTAAAAAATTTAAAAATTGAGAGGTAGATGCAAATCTGAAAATATTTTGTTGAATCGTCATATATACGTCATAATTACATAAAATCTCAAGCATTAATGACCAATACTATAAAAGAGCTTTGATATTGTATCAATTTGAGAGTCTCCTATATAATTATTTTTATATTCCCCAATAAAATTATTTTCAGATCTGTATCTAGCTAAATTTTTAAATACTTTAGAAAAGTGATTCTTTCCATGAACATTAAATTTTTGTTACATTTTCTATGAATCATTCATTTTACATGGCCCCATTGAATAGCGCTATTTACCAGATATATAACCGGAGGCGCTCCGTGCCGTATAAGAGTGAGTTCCCGAAGGGAAATCGGTTCAACCTCGATCCTCTAACCTTCACAGCCTACTTACTCGCGGGGGAGATTTCTTAAGCGACGTAAGACCGCGACGACGTAGCACTCCCGCGAGTTGTGCCGCGCCGTTAAAATAGAAAACGCGGTGGTGCGGCGAGGTACATTTGCCGGGGACTACCTACTTCAGCTGGACGAGCCGAGAGGGTGAGGGGATGCAGAATGATCTCACGAGGGAGACGAAGTTCCCAGTAAGTAGCCGGCCGGCTATACGCGCCCCGTTCGCCGGTTTGAACCTGGGAAAGAGGGTCAGGTCAGGTCGACGCGCGTGAGAACTTGTGCGCCGCCGCCGTCACTGCCTCCACCGCGCCGTGCCGCCGGTGAAGCTGCAACGGACCCTGGAGCGCGGGATTAGATTGCTACAGATGGGATGCGAGAGTCTGGCCGTATCTCGAGAATGCCAATTTGATTTCGGTACGAAACGGCAGAAGACCGTGCCGGAAGACCGTAAAGTATACAACAAACGCTATGGGAGCAACGAACCTTACATCGCGACCGGAAGCCAGTCTCATTTGAGTGCTTCCCTTCAAGAGAGAATGCGAAAATGTTTATATTACGTATCCATTTGCTTTGGTGTGCAGATACGACATCACGTTATAATATGCGTAATATTTGAATAACGATCTTTGCATTTGCTTCTGCAAATTCCGCGTTGCCGCTTCGGTGATTTAACCGAATCGAATTGCTTCGTATCGTTATTGCATTAGCTTATTTAATTATTGTATCGATGAACAGATATAGATTCTGCAGATGAATGTTGAGAAACCATTAAAGAGAGTATACTCGTGAGGATATTTCAGAGGGAGAGAGAGAGAGAGAGAGAGAGAGGAGGGAAGGGAGAAAGGAAGGGAGTAAAAGGAAGAGAGAAAAGAAGAGAGAGACTTTTCTTTTGCCGACTTTTGAAGCATGCGAAAAAGATTGGAGAAATAATGAGTTTTGAATCGCCCGCATCGCCGATAAGAGAATCTCGAGAAAAGAGCACGGATACTTATATTTCACTTCAATAACTACGATGTGCTTTACTGTAATATTGTATGATATATAATACGAGTTTTCTTCTTTCCGTTATTAAATAAAGAGATAGAATTTTGCGCTTTCCCGCAGTATGTCAAACGCATTATAACAAACTCTTCTTCTTCTTTAATAATAAAATAAATAATCATACTGAGAAAACTGTTTTGGATGTACCAATAAGAAATACAAACAAAACGAATCATACTAAATGGAATTCTGGTTATCATAATTGAATTTTTGGTTATCTCGAATAAAGTGTACATACGTTTAACTACAAGTGTCTAATTTATACCTTCCTGGTTTCAAATCTAACAAAATTTCAATTAATCCAACAAGACTTTTTTCCATTGCACGTATCTGATTATTCCAGTTACGTTACGTATCCGAATAAAGTACATAGATAGAAAATATATTCGTGTCTAATTTATCACATTTCACATGTTCCAAATAGTTTATTCAGATTTTGCTGTTGGTTTAAAACAAGATAAATATATTAAAATGTAACACAAATATTACGTAAAATTTAACATAAAAAATGTGACATTTTGACAATAAATTGTGGAAGTATATATTTCTTCAGTAAAATTAACATTTATAGTACGTGGATACTTCGGTAAATTTTGAGCTTGACATTGAAACATATTTTTGGACAAAATCGCTTTTATTTATCAATATAGCTTCCTTTTAGCTCGATATACTTGGTCCATCTCTTTTCTAGTCTCTTCATTCCGAATGGAACATCTTCGCCTTCTTCGGAGCAGATGACTGTTCTTTGCTCTCACACGTGTAGTGGTGGATTCATGTTTCGTCAACAATCACGCAAGAAATCCTTTGTATCCCTCTTGAACCGGTCCAAACACACCTTTCCGGTCCAATGTCAGCAAACGTGGCAGCTATTGCGTAGCACCAGTTTTCTCAACTGACATCAAAACAAAACTGATTGTAAGAGTCATATATGACTGAAAATTTTAGAGCAGCCATTAAAAAGACTGTTGTAAAGTGTAAAAAGACGCAGTTTTTACACTTTACAACAGTTTTTGACCTGTAATGCCATTTTTATGTCCAAGCTCAAAACTTATCAAATTATCCACGTATGTTAAATTGACATGTATTTTATTCACTTATCTTACAATTTACGTTTTATAACTTTTACTTGTTCATTTACTCATAAACGGTGTTACTTTAACACTAAAAAATTTTAGTTAAATATCAATTTAATATAAAATATTCAAATAACATAATCACATTGTGTTAAATTAACTTTAACCACTCAGATATTTAAAAATTCAACATAAAGATTTTTAATGAGAATCGATTTTAATACAAGTACAAAATATTTTTAAAAGTGTAAGTCATTTAGCATAAACCAGTAAAGACGAGACTTATAAAAAGTAATCGCAATATTCATGAGGAATTGTCTCAATCGAATAATTCATTTTGCATATAAGAAATATACGTTGCTATTTCATTCAATATTACACCAGCAGTAACCATACTATTTAATGTGCATAGTCGAGCTCGAACTTGGATACATCCTGCATGCTCATGCACTCACACTACTGCAATCGCAGTATCTCCGACGCATCATCCTATTTCCGTACAATTACGAGTAACATTATCTATGGAAATTGCCACTTACTCGCGCACGATGTACGCAAGGATTAAGCTCGGCATACTCAAACCTTAAATAGTGAACGGTCGTTTTGGCAATGGCAGATTTCATCATTAATGTAATACGATGGGAATAACAAAACCGCGGCTTGAGAAACTTTTTTAAATTGGACGAGGAGAAGAGAAGAGAGTGAACAAGACACGGCATCGTTTAGACGATAAATGAGGGAAGGAGTGAGAGGAGATTATGATACCGTAACACGAACGAAGGGAGGAAGAGAGGAAGAAGGGCGAATCGTCCAGCGGTACCCGAAACGAAGTCTTAACGACGCGACGGAACCGATGAAAGCGGTCTCCTATTAGCATTGCTGTATAATCTACTTGCGAGTGCATTCGAGCAACGACGTACGACTAAAGCTTTGCAGTTCGGGAGTACTCGCGGCAGTCTTCGAACTGCGGCAAGAGCCACTTTGTAAGTTGTACCAGCCAAGAGGCCAGCAGACTAACTTGCATTGCCCAGAAGTTCCCATTGGTTTGGCAGATTTCTGATTCCGATTGAGTGTGCTACCTTTTCAACAAATGCATTATACTCGTGTGCATTCCAACTATAATATCACGCTGTGATATTCAATCGGTGCATCGCGTTCTCTTCTTCAATATCAGCTTCTTGCGGCGTTAATTGAATATCTAGCGGTCGAGTACGAGCGAGCTATGATAACAACGGAGCGGTGGACGAGAATTGGTATCGTGAGGAAATAAAGGCGACTTTATTTCAATAACGCTTCTTCTATTTTTTATTAATGCAGTTAAACGGCGAAAGTAATAAATAAATGAGAAAACGTAATAATATAAACGGAAGAGATAAATTATATCAATCTCTGCCCGGTCTGGGTCAATGGAGAGTAACAAAATATGTGACCACTATCAATATCCTGTGGAAATCTTTCTACGAGATGAGAACGACAGAAATAATCAATATGATTGCAACCAGTTCGTTAACGGAGGAAGAGTCAATGCAGTTTCTTTACTCACCGACCACTTCGAGATAACCGATCTGACTTTTCATGGGATCCGTGTTTATTTGACACATGTACCAGCCTCGATCGGACTCCCGTACTTCCCGTATGTGAAGAAACCACGTTCGGTGGTCACTGTGGGAAACCGCGATCCTGTGATTCTTCGTGATCACGTGGGTTGCTATCGTCAAAATAGTTTGCGTATCGACACGCAGCCATGCCACCTAAAAAAACAAACTATTATTATTATGTATGCCATAAAATAACTGTTATCATTATATATGTATATTATTGTATGTATATTAATAGCGGTCTATGCAGATGAAATAATTAACATTCAAATCCATGTCAATATCCGAATCATTCATTAATAATAAGTTGATTATACGGCGATGTACGAGGTGTTTTATTTTAAATGCTGTAGAGCTATTTCGGAAATTAAAAAAAAATACAAAAATAAGAAAATATAAAAAAAATAGTTGTAGTTTAAAGAGGAACACATAATGAAAAATTAATTTTTCTAAAAAAAATCAATTTTTTAAGATGATTCATGAAAATTAACGTTACTTAAAAAAAATAAAACTAAGATTTTTTTTACATAATATGATTTTGTTACTTCAATGTTGTGTCCAAGACTTGTAATTCTAGGCACTGACTTTTGACAATTTTTTAATAATTTTATCATTATTTATTTCTCTTTTTAAATCGTACAAGCTTTTTTTAAACATGTTTTACAAAATTGTTTTGTTTTAATATTTTGATTTATTTTCTAATCTTGGACACTTTGTATATGAGATTAAAATAATTATTAAGTTATACGTATTTATTACACTAAAAAATTTCAAATTATCTTATGCTGTTGCTGCAAATAGAATTATTTTTGAAAATTTATTTCTTATTCAAATCATGTAAACAATAAATTTTATAAATTTATTCCTAAAGTCTATTTTTTGTTCTTCGATTTTTAACATAATCCGGAAATCAGTAATAGTAATGCGATTAACAATTAATTTCTTATCTAAATAAAGTTGTCATATTGAATTTGATATAAATCGTGATTTATATACATTATTTTAAAATTAGTTTTTAAAAATTAGAATATAGAATATATAATAATTAAATTGAACTATTGAAGTATCTTTTTATTTCAGCACTTAAACATCATAATACAATGCGGTTGTTAATTACACGTTAATATTTAGTAGAAATGTGCATTCTCGTTAAGGAAAAGAGTCCCTTTTTTCCACGAAACGTTTCGCGGCACGGTCGAGACCGACATCCTTTAATTCATAAGTCTCCAGCCGACTTTTGTATTCTAGTTCAACGGACCGGCGATTCTTTTCCCGCCGTCTACCTTTCCACGAGCATTCGCCTTCGGATTATTCCCCCTCGGTTTCCGGTCCGTCCATATCAATTATAATTTTTCATGGCGCGGCCGTTCCGTTGGAGAAATAAAACGTCGCGCGGGATCATCCGGGTGGCCATTCCGTTATTATATTATTCCAACAGTTTAATGCTCTTTCATTCGCTCCGTGTTCTGTATAACGAAGTTTCGCAGATAATTGCCCCTGGTTTGTTGCATACTATTCGCACCCGGGGTAGTCGATCAAGTAATTTATAGTAATTTAGCGAGGCGGGCTTGTGTATTGAGTCATGCTACAAACCACGATGAATTATAGCGTTATGGAAATTACTTATAAGCAAGGCTCGATAAAGTAACTAATACGATTTATTTAAAATAAAAAATAAAAAATAAGTTTCAAAAACTTATTTAAAATATTAAATAAGAAATAGATCGGAAGAAGTTATTAAAAATAATAAATATTAAATAACGTTTTAATTTTTTCTTTATTTAAAATATATATTTTAAAAATTTATTTGAAATAAGACCAAACCCTGCTTATAAATCACGAAGTTGCAACAATTAGAAAGCAACCTAGATTTGCGAAAAATCGCGACGTAAGTAATGAATCTATATAAACTTAGATAATACAACTGATTCATTTAAACTCGTATATAAAAGTATGTATTCTTTCTTAAATTACTTTAAGAATTTAGCTTAATATGCTAGGAATAAATAAGAAAAGAATTTATATGCAATGCATATTTGTGTGTGTGTGTGTGTGTGTGTGTGTATACACGTATATTATCTTTAATAAAAGATAGTATTTAATTTGCATAAAGATCAAAGTATAATTATCATATATAATATATTTATTCTTATACAAAATTTAAAAAATATAAGAAACTAGAAAAAAATTACCTTTTAAATCTGAAAAAAAGTTCAAGACATAAAAATGAAATCTTTCTCAAGAATTTTTTTTTTAGAACAAAAATAAGACGAAACGGAAATTCATTTCGTAAATTGGGAATCAAAACAGAATTCTTTTTGGGTTATCTGTTATTTGAAAAATCAACGTTTCAATGACTAAACTAATAAAAAGATATGATCAGTTCTATATTATTATTAAATTAGTAGTATTATAATTAGTAGTATTATTAATAAAGTAGTATTATAAATTAGTAGTATTATAAAAGTAATTAATACCTATCAATATAAAACTTTATTTTTTCAACGATTGAAAAATCTATTCATATATACATAAATCTGATGAATCTGCATCTATAATCTAAAAAAGAATATTTGAATGAAATTTAATTGATTTACTAATACATCATATTAATTGTACCACTAATTAAATTTTTAATAGAATACATTTTTAAAATTCAATTATCAGTTTCTCACAATCATAAAAAATATATTACATATTTAAGTCATATCTATATTACATATATATAATACAATGTTTCTAAAAATTCAAAAATGTAGATACTACAATGTCTCATTCAAAATGATGAAAAGATGAGAAAATATGTATAATTTTTACTGTTCCTATAAAAATTAAAATAAATGATTTCTTCGTAATAATTTGTAATTAAATTTATATGATTTTATTACTAATTTTAATAGAAAATATTTAATTTTTTCTTTTTGGTTTGCTATTTTTTTTTACTGTTATTGACAAATATCTAATTACAAACATACATTATTGATTTTTCAATCTCTGGATATATTCAGTTATTGAGATATTTACTTTCCAGATCAATACAGAAAGTGTATCATTACCCATTAAACGCTTTTTTTATTATCGTCGTTTTTGCGACGTATACTTCAAGTATCAATGTGTTATACACACAACATGTTGTACGACAATCGACTAAGTTAATTAAGATAGGTCTATGTAACGTTGTTGCATCGCTGCGCGCCCTTTACATTACACTATGCGGAGAATCGAGGCAGACATTATTGACATTAAATAAATCGACGAAGCATTCTTAACATTTTTCCGCCACGCCACTGTTTGAGCTTCGCGCTGCACGCTCTTCCCGAGTGTAACATTCGATTACGCGATCGGCGCACTTTCTTTGTGGGGCGAGTTCTCGCGAATGACGGGGAAGAATTAGGAAGGAAAAAAAAAAGCGAAAAGTTGCTTCCGGCGTTCTTTAAAGTAATCATCTCCCTCAGCCGACAAAATGCGCGAGCTCGCCTCCGGGGCACCAAACATCGCATGCATGTCATCCCAGAAATTATAACGTGAACGGGTATCCGCGGGAATAAATGTTTGCGCACTGAAATAGCAATTCCATTATCCCGTGCCTTTGAAGGTAGAGGATGCAACGGACGTTACGGGGACGCCAGCGAATGTTACCACGAGAATACGGCAGGAATAAACGCCGACTGTCCGGCCGCGAGCGTAACGTGCACAGCGTTCGCAAAAGGCGCGCAAGAAGTTACACAAGCACGCAAATCGGCAAAATGCAACCACCTCTCCCTTGCCATGTCGCGTGAATAGCCCTCGTCCGGACTTTTCAACCGTGAAATCAGATTTTTCTTTGTGGACCCGTTTGGGCATACCGGCTTCTCTTTTTATTTTGTAAACTGCTCGCTCGATTTTCATGAAACTTGGTCTGCAGGATAATTTGATAGTGTTTTATTTAAATATTCGAGGTCAAAAATAAAAAAAGTTTTAAATAATGGATTTAATATATGACAGGTAGAATTTTTTAAAATGTTTTAATGTTGGAATGTTTGCTATAAAATTTGATTAGAATTTTCAATTGTGGAATAACATTAAATTTTGCGTTATTTGAAGGATTCATTGATGCTATGCAGTTAATGTTGATACTCAAATTGACTTTCAAACTCTGATTATGAGCTTTGTGATAGTTACAGATTTTTCTTCAATAGAGGACTACTAAAACCGAGTTTCATTTCGTATAGCATAAATCTCTCAAGGATGTCCCTATATCTTCTAAACATCCAAAGAATATCTCTCGGATAAAGTTTGAGATGACATTACTTTTTTAAATTTAAATTTAAAAATTTTGAGACCAGAATAAAATTCAGTAACCCCAAAAACCCTTGGAAAACAAAGTCTTTTACATTTCTTTGTTAAAAAGCTCTCGTCTTCAAAAGATCAACGGTCCAATTAGCTGGATATACGTGTGATAATGATTGGCTGGGAAGTTCACTAGCGGATCGTGGATTTGTTCATGGACGGATTTGCTTGGACAATTGCAATTTTAACGATCTGTCTTTTCTCTGCTTCAAGCTTGAATAAATGTCGCACCGGAGATGTTATGCGCTACCATAGCAGCGCTCAGATATCAACCTTTTATAGGGCACTAGAGCATGATATTTTATTTATCACTCCACGTGGCTGATACACGGCTGAAGCTAGGATATCATCTAGAGGGCGAGTGATACTTTATCACTTAGGAAGTGTAAAAAGGAGAAGAACTTTCATCTGTGATAAAAATTATATGTTTCACATTCCTTCAATGTAAACGTTGTTGAAAGAGCGTTAAAAATTTACACGTAAATAAAAAATGCTTCTTTTCTTCTCACTAAGAGAGACGGAGAAGAAACAAAAGGAAGACGTATGGCGAGGTTCTATTAAGATAGCGAGTTTATTAGATAATCACATGTTTGTTATTCATATACCGTAATTTGCAATTATGTATTCTAATATTATTGGGCAAATATTGCAAACGAGAGGCTAAAGCCATGTCACACTACGCATAGGAGATTTAGGATCGCCAATTCATCCAATCAGATAATTTTAATTTTTAATCCATTCTGATTGAATTCTGGTTGAATTTTAATCTTTAATTCGCAATTCTCAATGTTCAATGCATATGCTCTTAAATCTATATCACAAAATATTTCTAAATTTGAGATACTAATTTCTAAATAAAAATGACGTTTCGAATTACACATTAATGAGAGATACTTTTTCTACAATGTAGGTATTTTTCGAGATATATTAGTTACATCAGCTATGAAATACACGAGGTAATAATAAACATACCTATGACGATTTGATTAAATTTGTAATTTTTTCAAATATAAGATTTCTCTTGTGTACGCTTTGACGTTACAAATATATCGCCAACATTTCGACTATTCTTAATCAAACGTAAAAACTTAAGTATTCATAAAATTTTATCATAAAATATTAGATTCGATACGATCATATAAGTAAAGCACCAATATTAGAAGTCTGAGTTTATGAGTGATCGTAATTTTTTTTCGCAATAAAGAATTCCTAATTTGAACTCCTATATTTGATAGTTATTACTTATGTCTCTTGTAATGTATAATAATTTATGTAAAATTTTTATTTCAACGTATATTTTTAAGGCCCAACAAAGGAACAGAAGATAAATAAATAATTGTCTGTTTGATCATTCAAAAAAACGAATCCCTGACAAAAAAACAATCTAATGCATCAGAAATGAGAATGTCATTATCTAGGAATTGGGATATTCCCTACTTCTCGATAGCTCATAGTAATATATCATAGAGCTTACTGATATGAATAAACAACTAACAATAAGTAAGAAATTCGATCTCAGCTAGATCTTAGTGCTTACTAATATTTCGATATAAATTTATATGCATATTCAGTTCTATAAAATGTACGCCGATTTAATTTTTTTGTTTTGAAATGCAATCTTAAATTGGAGACTGAGATAGCAACATTATAAATTAACAAGCAATTTAATGATGCTAATAAACATTTTTAAAAACTGTTAAATAATTTATTGCAAAAAATATTTTCTTAGCCAAGGGCTTTAGTATAATTTAATTTCATCTTCAAAATTTTTTAAAGTTATTATCAGTTTTTACATTTAGAAAAATGTCAATTATATTAAAAGAAATAAATGATAAAACGTATTCACGAAGTAGAAAAAGACGAGAGCATGCTAATGGCTGATACATCTCGTTAATCTGAAAGATACTCGAGAATGAAAGGACCACGGAGATTCATTAGCGAATCGTCTCTCAGCCGTCCGTCGACCTTTAATCCCACATTCGACCACGTCGATTACTCAGTTAATTATCTCAGATGACGCTGCTTCAAAGTCAGCGAGGTGATGGAAAGTACGAAGAGGAGTGGAAGGGAGAGAGGGGGGGGGGAAGAGAGGAGATTCGGAACACGTGTGTCTAGTACGGTCGACTCTCGGATGCAGATATCAAGCAGGGCGCCTGTAAATCTGCCAGAGACCGGTGTGAAACGCTGGATGGTTGGATTAGGAGAGGAGGTAGAGGTTGAGGACTGGTCGACCACCTAGTCGGAAGCACCGCCATGAACTATTGCATTTGATATCCACACCGATGAATGGAAACGTTGAGCGCGCCCTGTCCAGTGTGGCGCCGCCATCTCTGACCACGATGAACGTGAATGCAGGTATAATGCCCCGTCGTGCTTCCGCCGACTATGATAACCAAGTATTTACGGCCGCGAGACCATCGCGCGAGTTTCTGTAATTTACGGAGACCCCGAGAACCCGGCCCGCGTCGGCGACTATGTGTCACACTCTATGCTTTCCTCACGCGACTTTTCCGGATGAAACGATGATGACGCGAGGTAGCACCCTATGCGCTAACATTTTCGGACCCTTATTCTAAACAACGCTCCCTTGCACTTTAAAAGTAACACAACCCAAAAAAATTAAATTTCTCAAAAGTAGGAAGAAACTATTTTTCAATTTGACAAAAATTTTTTGTAAATTTTAATTCTGAAAAACTATCTTGAGTTTGACGATTTTTTAAAAATTCCCTTTTTTTAATTGTTATGATTTTGATAACTTTTTATGAAGATGAATTAATTTCACAGACTTCTAAGTATATATCATAATCACTATAACATATACTACACACTTAATATGTATCATGTGAATGGTGGATGTAGAAATTAGTAGCCTTAAGGGGTGGCGACTGCTTGGCAACAAACATAGCGGCGAAGTGATCAGTCTAGTTATAAAAGTTTGTAATTAGTGTATTTTTTATGATTGATAGAGTAATGTTTACTTAATCCTATTGTTCCTATTGTTAAGAAGTAGTTTTACATTTAATATAACTTTAAATTTATAAATTGATAAATTAGGAATAAGAGTGATAGATTAGGATCTATGTATATTCATCGAAATCTTTCGAGATAAGTTCTTTCTGTTCTGCCGTTAATTCGATTCAATGTGGAAAATTCTGTATCCGTGACTGTTTTAAATTTCATTAAAGCCTCGAAGTCACTCATTATTTCAAAATTCGAATCTATGTTACGCTATTGTTATCATTTCACACATTTTTTATTCAACAGAATAAGATTCCCTACCAGAGCTGTGTTTAGATTTCCTCAGATGTCATTTTATATTTGTTATTCACCGAATGTTAAACAAGTTTCCTTAGACAAGAGATCCCGATGTCTGATTGAGTTGAAATTTAGGATTACTATTTTTTTTTTTTGTAAATTGGAATCATTCTGTGGGGTGCTGTGGAAAGAATTAAAAAAAGATTTTTTTATTTATACTAACATAGCGCGAATAGAATATCTCATAATCTCATTCTCTTCCTAAATCTATGATTCTGTGCTATCTGAATTCAGATAAAAAATGAACAAAGTAAAGTATTGGATCGAATTCGCTGATCCCACTTTTTCTGACACGTTCTGAAAATCCGCAATACAGAATCGTTACAGAACCGTTAATTTATTCATTGATAATAACTCGAAAATTACGTTTTTTAGGGTTGTCACTTTTAAAGAGAATGACCATTCTCTTTTAAAATTAAATTCTCTCTCAAAACTTAAAAAAAAAAATGAATTTTATCAGTGCAATTTTTCTTTCTAATTAATGATCTATCATTGTATCTTTTGTCATTTGTATAAAATAGTTTTTAGATTACATTCTCTCTTTTAACGCACATGAAATGTATACCCAGAGAAAAGATTGCTTCGATTTAAAAAAAATTTTCTTTGCTGTATGGTTAAAGAAAAAATTTTATTTAAACATTATTTCTTTAAATCAAATAAAATTTATTTGATTTAAAAAAATTATGTTCAAATCCAAGAAATGACGTTCAAATCATGATTTCTTGGATTTGAACATAATTTCTTTAAATCAAATAAATTTTATTTGATTTAAAAAAATAATAATATTTAAATGAAAGAAATTTTTTCACAAATCAAAGGAATTTTTCCTTTAACCGTACAGCAAAGAAAATTTCTTTAAATTGAAGCAACCTTTTTTCTGGGTGTACCGTTTATCTCATCTAACAGCGCTAATAATGTTGGGTATATCCAATACAACCACATTCCCGGAGAAACCCTTTGAATGTTCATACACAGATCGTACACATCGCTGCATCTGGAATAAACTTGTTTTGCGCGATGGCTTTTCCGACTTTTCCGACATCCGCAACGTGTCTTAGGAAGCATTCGGCTCAATTTCTACTTCTCAATTTCCGGCTTCCTCCAAGTTGCTTCCTCCAAAATCGCGGCCTGTTCGCTCGCCATTCCTCAAACGACGGACCCCGAAGTTTTTGATAGACCCGCTCGGACTGGGACGTAAGTAGAGATTTCGACAAACTTCATTCGAATGAACTCGAGATCGCAATCTTACGGTCATCGGCAATCGTCGGGGATCAGACGGGAAAGTCGAGACTAGACTAGACTAGACTCGTAAGATTAATTTTCAGAGAGTCGTACCGGCGAATACGCGATGGTCATGACGACAGCAACGACAGTTTGGAAAATCACGTGTACGAGTTTTATGACTTTACACGAGAAGTCCATCTTGGATCATATATTTTTTACACTCGCGGCAGTTGAGCCACGTGGCAAAAAATTCCGTGGTTTGCGCGTCTTAAATCACTGCCAGCACAGCCGTTATCTTTGATTTAGTCGGCTGTGCACGTTTTCATAAACTCTTGAACGAGATATGAATTATGAACAAATTTTTGTTACATCCTTTATGTTTCTATAGCCCGGTTTTTCACTTTCTAGTTAATTTGTGATTAGACTTAACTTAATAATAATATAAAAATTGTAATTTTCTAACTATGATGATTAATCACTTAAACTGATGGTTTTACGATAAAAAATTTAAAGTTATTACTACAAAACTGTCAATTTAATTATTAATCACAATTAGAACAATATGAAGCGACATATGAATAAATCAAATTTTAAACTTATATTCAGTCGAAGCGGGTCTTAGTGCTTAAATATATATTTCTTGTGTGAATTTATATATATTCTGATTCTGCATATCGCTCGCCGAAATATTTTCCGGACATAAAACGCATTCATGAACAAAACCAGAATAGTAATATCACTTATTAAATCGTACAAGCAATTTAATAATTTTTTTATGTTAAAAATATCTTTTAGAATAGATATTAATTGTCATATGTTAATAAAATTTAAAAACTACAAATAAATTGTGAAAGATATTACCTCGACCTAATAAATTATACGTAGTTTTTAAATTTCATCAACATATAACAATTAATTCTTGTAAAAGATACTTATTAGCATAAAAAGATATTTTTGTACAATAAAACAGACTTTTCAATAAACATCAACTAACAGTAACATAACATTAATGTTATAATCAACAATATAATTGTTACATATACATACGTATCATATTATATTTATATTATTAAATGTGAAATTTTAACATAATGTTACTGTTGGTGTTTATTGGTTTTTTTTTTAAATTTGAAAGTATAGCAAGTTCTTTTCTCAGATCTTGTATAAATGCACCGAATAAATTTCATTATGTGTGTAGCAGTTTCATTATGAAATTACAAAATAGATCGCTTACTTTGAAGAAAGCTTAGTCTATATATTTCGGTTGCCAAGGAAATCAGAATAAAAGTTGAGTTCCTCACGTACATTGTACATGTTAATTATTATGTAGAGTAGAGCGGGGCTAGCTGAACTAAGGGGCAAGTTGGGAAATGCAAATATCTAAGTAACTAAAGTACATATAGACACACCTGTACTTGCATAAGATAGCAAGACAAAGACGGAGATTATTGCTGAATATAATAATCTGTGTCCAACTGTCAACAACTGAACAACGTGCGCTTTTCTGTTTTCGTGCATCAAAAATTAAATTATTAGGTGAGTGTATTCTTTTTGTTCTACATGGTAATTGAAACAGTTAATAAAAACCAGATGTATTTTTCTTTTTATGTAAATTATTATATTTTTTAACTTTAACACGTAAATTGCTGTCTTTTTACGATTTTTCAATTATAAAAAGATATTTCAGTTGACACCGATATGGGATTTGTTCGGCTAGTATCATAACTAAAACATTATAAATTCAGAAGCTTAAATAAAATCTGTCTTTATTGATATTTTTTATTCTATAAATGATTAAAGATATATATTTTTTAAATTTTTATTATAAAAAGTAATGTCTAAAAAACTTTAATTTTATTGAATTAAAGAGAATGTATTACAAATTATAAAGATTTGATTAACACACATAATCTTTTCTCTTTTTATAAATAATATACCTTATTTATTAAAGTTATGTATTATTAAATACCCAAAGAGTAAATTGAGCTATGAAGATAATCGTCTGCCTCTTTATAGGCAATATTTTTTTCTTAGTTATAAAATATATTAAGGACTTATAAAAATTTAATTATTGGTCCAGATAAACGTTTTAAAGCAACTCTCATTCTATAATCATAATTATGCGAAAATTTATAATAATTTGAATAAAAAAATGTCACAACTAACCCCGTTCTCTATCCTATCTCTTCTTATATAGTTGAAAAGGAAACTTCAAATTTATTTCGCAATATAAAAAGTAATTAATAAGGAAAACAAAGCAGATATTTCAATTAAAAATGACGTTCTGATAAATATTTCAATAATAAAAAAGTATACATGGTACAAAGTTTTTATTGATATTTTTGTATTCAGTGAATGAAAACAATTAAGAATGATCTTAATTTGGTTTATTAAAAAAATTGTTTATTTGTAACATTATCAGAAAGCTGCCTGCTAAATCGCCGAATACTAGTTATTTTAGTTACTGTTTAGTTTACTGTTGTTACAGAAAACACCGAATTGCAAACCTTTCTTCGGCAATTTTTTTCAGTTAATTTTTTTGCGCCAGCGTCAGTAAAAATTTTAAAATTTCTGAGTACTTGCATGCTGTAATGTAAAGCAGGTATTAATGAAACAAGTTTTAGAAATTTTTCCATCTCGTGTGATAAGAGTGGGCTTAATGGAAATTTTCAGATCGCACAGGACAAAGGGTTCCGAGCCACGGCAATCGTCTGGCAACGATCTGTCGTAAATTCGCGTCTTCACGCGAATGTCGCGAGATACTGTACGTACATACATATGTACGCGCACGAATCCGCAATGCTGCGTTCAAACGAAATGAAGCCGCAGTAATTCCGAAATTCGGGCTTCTTGCTCTCTCGCGGAATATTAACTAAGCCCGCGTGCAAACAGTTGCCTCAGTACGATCCGCGGTTCAATATAATTCCGCGTGGAATTGAATTCCAATACGCCACTTTCCCATCCCGCTGTTATGAGGATGACATTTTCTTTTTTCTTCATTTTTTCCACCGGGTCTTACCGCGAGCGCGGATAATCGGCCCGAACGACGGAAATGCATTCTACGACGATGCACTTTGGGAGATCGGGATTTCATCACTGTTACCAGACGTTCCGCATCGTTCCCGGAGCTGCGGCTGCATTGAAATAAAGTTAGCGAAACGTTAACCACACCGTCAAGCCACTGTGGTCCTCCTCCTCGTTGGATGTTGAAGTGCTCCCCGTAACCCTCCGCCTCACTTTTACTCTGAGTAAAATCTTCTCCAGATACGGCTCTTCTATAGAAGTCTACGACGCAAAGTTATTTCAATCTCGGCGGTAACTTCGTTAAGGATCAAACAAACACACCGTATTAACACGTGATTTGTAAATATGATTTTTCAATTCATGAAACACATGTGATATGAGCGTTTTGCATAACATTATGATCTTACTCTTACTATGACTTTACACTTCCCTTTCTAGCTAATTAAATATCTATCAGCGTTTCATAGTTCATATCTGTTGCACGGTTTATTACGTTCCTCACTCCAATATTTCTATGCATTAATTATAATTGTATCACAATCTAATACTCCAATATAATACTTCTGAAGCATCTCCATGAAAATTAATACATTTTAGTTTAAATTCTAACTCAAATTTATTTTTATAATAGATACTGTTAATCAGCTTTTTTGTCCTATTTATCGCACAGCAACATTTCAACGTGTCTTCTTATACACTACAGAAAAAAACGTTTTAATACTCTCCTATCCTTTACATACTCTCTGTCTTATCTTTCTTTTTTCGATTGAAGCTGTTGTGCATTATAATCAAATATTTATCCATATATGATTTATATGTAACTTGATGTATACCTGTGTAACTTATTTTTATATATAACTGAAAAAATATTATATATACTATTTTGCTATTATACTTGTTTTGTTTACATGTAACTATTATATCTGCATGTTTGATAATTCATATGAATTCCATGCCAACTCGATCATCACTCTACATAAAATTATAGAAAATCTATAAGAGAAAATAAGAAGCAATAACAGTAACTATAATAATGGTAATAATTTTATTAAGCAGTTAACAACAATATAGAGAATGATGTATGTATACAATAATAAAATTAACTATATCGATTGCAATAGGCGACTGCAAGCTGAGGATTTATTGCCTTTTATGTAAATATACATAATAGAGACATAAATTTAAATAAATAATTGCCAATATAATTATTCAATCTATTTAATGTATATAAATAATGCGCCTTTCTCTAGTATTCTGTATTACATTGGTAATTGTTTATTTAAATTTCTCTATTGTTCAAATAAAGAATTAAATTAGCTCTTTAGTCTCGTCTGTTGCGTGTAACTGGTATTCTCAGTTAAATTATTGTAGATACGTCACTCTACATTGTTGTTAACTTAATAAAGTTGTTATTATTATTATTACGTGTTTCTTATTTTCGTACAGTTATTTTTGTACAGTTTCATTTCCGTTAAAAGTTTACAAATTTTATTTAAACAGTAGAATAATTATCGAAAGCACGAACCACTGTATCGCGTCGAGTTTAGCCTTATTCTCATGACTAATATTGCGTCACTTTAAAAATATATCTAAGTCTCGCATAAAATTCTCGAAAGAAAACCGAATGATGACACATATGGAAACTGATAGTTCTAAAGAACAAGCTAACAGCCGACGAAACCATGTCTAGTTGGCGCAAGGATTTAACACGCGAAATATAGTAATCTGGCATAATGGAGATATTAAGGTAATTAAGGTCTCCAAAGTAGTCGACAAGTGTTGTAGCATTAGGTAATGTCCCTTGAGAAGCCCTTTTCGAAATGTCAGTACTAAATGTCATACGTGTGCAATTCTGGCAGATTGCTTGTCTATACGTTGGCGGTTCGATATTAGTTCCCCTTATTATCAAAACTCTCTTTGTTCCGCTTACGCGCAAAGGGATAAAGTTCAAACTTAATTGCGCCGCTAATGCGCGATCTAAATGCATGCGTGACGAGGGCACCGAGATACTTCCTTTTCCCTTGCCCTGCAAAGCTTGTGGCATATTTTTAACTTAGGTCGGAAGCTCCTCTCTTTTTTCCTCTTGGCAGGTAGAAAAGAGACACCTTTGCGAACTTTAATTAATATTGCCATTATTACGATACGCCTTTGCATTTTTCTCTCGGAGTGCAATTTTAACTCGACGACGCAATTTAATGGACGTAAATGTCACGAGCACAATTATTATTCGCAATTATTTAAATGGGACATACCGTAAATTAATAATATTTCCTACTAGACAAAACATAGCGTCGACTCAACTTTTCGGTAAACCTTTAGCTCTCAGTTAATACGCAAAAGGTCGAGAGGATTAAACCTAATCGTCCTGTTAATGCACGATCTAAATGGATATTTGTCCCGCGGGTATCCGAAAGAAGACCACAACAATGCGGGGAACGGGGCAAACAACATTGGATTCCCTGTGTTCCAAATCTCTGTAGCAATTATGCAGCAAATTGTGCCGCGCCTGTAGCAACCATTAGCCACGGCAGAGATTAGACACGTTTACGTTTTTGCTAAAAGAGCTTAATTAATCGAAATGTAAGCAAAGGCGAAGGCACTTTATGTACGTGAAAGGTACCTTTGGTAAAAATGTGCGTAATGATCATTATATACATATATATATATATATTGTATATAACGTATACCTGTTAATGCGCGATGAACGTTACCTCAATTTTGAGTATCCCACAATTTGCATTAAACCATATTCGTCTGATGATATTCAAATTTAGTTAATTCTACTGACTGATTAATTGCGCGCGCGCAGTACAAACGTGATGCGTATATATTACGGGAGATCGCACTCAACTCCGATATTCATTTCTGACGTGGAACAAACCGAGGGATCGGAAGTAATGTCCATTTCCACCAATGTACATTAACTTCAATTTATAACAGGGGCATATGGATTTTGGAAATAATTTAAAAACAGTTTATTTTCTGAAAAAACTTTTTAACACGCACTTGTATTTAATTAGATTAGCAATAAATTTTATTAGTAATATTTTATTTGGGTTTCAAATAGTTTTATACCATAGAGATTAGAATATATAATTGAACTTAAAAAAATTTTTAAAGAAAAAACTAATAACACGTACACAAAATTTTATACGTTCCAAGGATTCATGTTTCTTTAAAGTAACAAAAAATATGTGTTATTGTGAATTAATCTCAGTGTAACTTATTTTTTGTACTTATTTTCTAATTGTAAGCATTACAGTATAAAATAAAATAGAGTAAATTAAATTGAGATCGCAGTTGAGTTGCATTGGTAGAAATTTAAAAATGGATGTAAATAAATTTAGAGATAGTTGAGCGCGATCACTTCACGTCGATTCTTTAATTTCGTGACACTGACATCGTCTATTGATATCACGTTTGCAAAAATCGCAGACGTCTTCAAAAATTGCAGACACGATTCTTCAATTAACTAATTATCATCTGTCTTTACGTAACGGTTATGCACCGCGAAAGAATCATTGGAGCCTGATCGTTTCAGTAATCTGCGTTCCAAATATCGATCTCACGAGCGCCGCAATTTACATTTTCTTTGCTTCGTCCTCCTCTTCCTCCGGTTAAATTACACTACAATGCCGGGTCTGTCAAATAGCGAAATAATTCTGCAAATGTTCCTTTATCATTGTCATTGAATTTACCCTCATGAAATATTTCGCGAATGCGAATCTTATGAATCTTCAGAGGATGCTCTAGATTCCAGCGACGTTATTCCTTTGTGCCCTTTTACACTCATTATACAACATGCCATAGACTAAAGGCAAGGCTAACTGCCACGTTAATTCTCTATCTAAATGCATATTTACTTCATGAATATCGGTCTAATATCGACTGCGAGCGGCAGTCGCAAAATCTCTCGATTTCGCGAACGAAATAGCCATAAATAGTACAGGCGCTCTGGCCGTCTTCAACCATCAAACATTCATAATGGACGATTCAAATTCACGTTCTTGCATCTTATGCTTTAATCTTACATTATACTCGCGTGGCTTTTTTTAAACGTAATTATACTCGTGGAATGTTTTTTGATACCCCAACATTGTACCTTAATTTTCATTGTTTATCTTTGATGATTTACAACTAAATAAAGACTGATAATATTCGATAAAAATAAATAATATAATAAAGATTAATAATATTAAATAAAAATAAATGCAATTTTTTTTTAAATTGTGAAACAATTTGCTCTAATTGAATAATATATAAACTACGTTCATACATTTAACAAATTTATAAGGCGGGAACATTCCACGCAAGTAATAAAGAGTTAATATCGACGAAACAAGGTTAAAATCGTTTATTCTTTTATGTACATTTTTCATTATAAAATTCGTCCGCTGTAAAATTCAGACTATGACGTCGATAACATTATTTCGCCGAGACAGAGTGAAAAATTGTATGTTCCCCTCCATTAATCGCGTTTGCTTTCTAATTAGCGAGATCGATTATACGTTTACAAGGTTGCCAAGAGTTACGAGCTTGTGCCCTGTCACGGTTGAGAACAGCCAAGGGTCCGAAGGGGTTCGTCTCGTAAAACTTTTAACTTCATCAGCTATCCATTTAAGCAATGTAGTTAGTACATTTTACAAATTAATGCAATTTTTCATGCATCAAACGTTGATTTTCTTTATCTTTATAAAACTGGATTGTCAGACAGAACAGTAAAAATAAATGTCAACGGAATATTTCATAACTTTTCATGTAACAACTGTAATACGGATAAAACTTATAAAATATTAACCCTCCATTTTGGTCTTTTTTAATACAAGCGAAATTTTATTCTCCAATTTCTTCCTCATTTTTTGCTTAAATTTCAATTTTTATTAAATAAATATTTTAACAATTGAGTTAAAAAAAAAGTATTTAATAATGTACTACAAATGTTGAATGTAGTAACCTTGATTTTTTTTCACATTTATTGGAAGTTTAAAATTGGTAAATCAAATTTGGACTTGACAAAAAGAAGTCCAAATTGCAGACGAAGAGAGTAAAAAGATAATTACAAACGGAGAGAGATTAACAGGAAAGGAGATTATACGTGCGCGACACGTTTACGGTAATATCATATTTTTCACGGCAAAAGTACGTGAAGATAAGTGCCTTTGTTTACCGCTGTTTTTCGTCGATTTCCGATTGCGATTGGACAGTTGGAAACAAATAGAATCGGAGCTCAGCCAAGTACACTGGTACATTCGGACAGTTACAGAGTTAATAGTTTGTGGATTTAATCCGGCGAATCCAGTCACCATTATATAATAGCACGGTAGATCGTTCCGGAGAAATGGTTGAATCGAGTGAGAGAGTCTCGGATTAGCGGATGCATCAGTGCTTACAGAGGACCATGATTAATCCAGCCCTATGGCCCGAAAGCCGATGAGTCGGGGGCGGCCTGCAGGCAGACGAGGCGAAACGCGGAGACGGCGGTGTTTGCGAATTCAGATTGATCCGCGACTGCCAGATGCAACTCCTCTCAGCGACGTGTAAATTCGCTTCCCCGTCGTCGGAATATAAATCGTCGGTGAAATGAGTCGGCGGGAAATACGGCGAAGAAATACAACGATCGCGATTCTAAGCGCCAATTAGAGCCGTACGTCGTTTTATTGGAAGAAGATCGGAACATGTCGACGAAGAATCGATTGCTGAATATTGATTACTAAACGTTATTGTAATGAAGTACTCATTGTCTGTCGTTAAAGAATAAAACGATCAATGAGAAATGAGAAATATCATATCTTATACTCGGATGTACATCTCGATTCATTTCACATTATTCTAAGGTTTCAATTCGATACGACAAAACGCATCATTAAATTCACTGACAGTAAATGTACAGTTATTATTAATAAATCACGTTACATTGTCATACTTAGCTATGACAAGCGTAATTAATTATTATCTAATTATTTTAATAAAATTACCCTGTGCCGCGCGACATGAATCCGCCTGCCACGTTTTCGAACGTATGACGTTTCGGCTTATAATTAGAACTGAATTACAGATGGCGATTGAGAGGAAACGATCGTAGGAACCAAAGTAGTAATCGGCTATACGACTTTAAGTCCAGTCGCATTAATTAACGAGTCACGGTTATTCAAGTTAAGGAGCCGAATGTACCAGCCAAAACTTTGCAATTAAAATTCAAGCGGAGCTGATAGCTCTCGGTCGCAACTGTAATCTCGCAAAGACTATGCTCAATCACCCGGTCAACCCATTATTATATCCTGAGGCCATAACTTAGTCCTGCTTTCATGAACACCTATTCATTATATTATAGCGTTGCTATACTGAATGCCCCAGTTCTGTCGCGTTACCTGTCGAATGTATGGGTCGACCGAAAAGATGTAATTGTTTCAAAAGCAAGACAATAATAGTGCGAGTTTCTGTTCGAATTAAATGTTCGAATGTTCAGCGAAATAGATTCCAAGAGACAAAATAGATTAAATAAACAATTTGATTCTTTCGCTAAAAACAGAATTCATTCCTTTATTACGAGAACAGATCATAGCGCGTCCGAATCAGCTACACGATTCGAAATCGTTATTGCATGTTTAATATTTTTATCATTTATCGATGACTCTAAAGTAAGCAGTGATTCGAGATATCTGTTCATTCGAGATCAATGATAGGGAACATTTGAAATTCGGTACGCCTGATGCGATTGACGCGGAAAGCTCGGCGCTCGGTGAGGATATCGCATCACCTGGAGAAGTAAAAGGGTTAATGTCTACGGCGCATATTACATGCCGGAATCCGGGAGTGGCAAGCCTGGAGAGGCATCGTTATCTTCGCATCGTGACGATTCAAGCCTCCCGGCATAGCTGCGGCTGTTATCCGTCATCTTAATGCATAGCCGGAACACCGAGCGACGCACTGCCGGCTTATAAACGGCGCGATTATTCCGCCCTGTCCCACCCCATCGGACTCACCCCTATCTCTCCCCTATGGCCAACACCACGTCGTCCCACCACGTAAGCAATGTCGGGCCGTGGACGGGGTCCGCATGGTCTCTATAAATGCATCGATTTGAATTTCATGTCGGGCGAGCTGGCGCGGGATGAATAGTTTTCAATACCTTTCCTCTTGTCGATCCTTTCCGCGATTCCAGTTCCGTTCATCGCGTATAAATCTTCCCTCGATCTCGCAGATGCTGCTATTCTTTGTAGAATTCTATATCGTAGTAACCATGTTTCTGCGATCACTGTACGAAGCGAAGAGTTGCACCCTAACTTATTTAATCCGTAGCAAGAATACATATTTTTTGTGACGGTAAAGAAATATACGGATCCTTGGGACCCAAAAAAATGTATTGCTATTAGTTTTTTAAAGTTTTAAAATTTTCAACTACGTATTAAAAAATTGCAACACTTAAACTTACTAGCATAAATGTAATACGATAATTAGCTTAAATGAATAAAACAAAATAGTGATAAAAAATAAGATTGTAAAGCATAAAATTATTCCAAATCATTATGCTACTTAAAAAAAATTAGGAAAATATTCTATTGATATGTTCCAATTTTGAATTAAAGATATACGTATATTCGAAGTAACGATTGATCATTGAGGAAAGTTCTTATCTACGTGATACTATTTGTCGACTAATTGTAAGAATAATGACTATTATTACACCGAGCTATTTTATGATATAATCTACAATTAGAGGCCACAAATAACCTGCATCATCCCTTAATTAAGCGATCCTCAATTAATTCTCGATGATGGCATGTAATTCAAACGGTACGGAAGCCACAGTGTGAACGACAGATAGATACGTTCAATTGTAATTCAGGAGCATCATACATGAAACAATTAATAATAATATTTCTAATTGATCAGAAGAATAGAATATTTGCAAACGATGCTATTTAACAAAAATGTTTTGCGTGTAACGATAGAATCCTCGTGTGCAACAATAATCTACAATTAGATTAAAATACATTGCGTTAAATGCCAGATATTATTATCAAAGTGAACTCAATATTTATCTGTACGTAACAATTATCATGCCTTTAATGCGAGGGATATTAAATATTAATAATTATATATATATATATGCTCAGGACACCACAAATGATTATAATGATACCATGGACGTTGTCGCGCAAGTTATAATGCGCTATAATATTTATTATAAAATTAAACATAAAGAGAGAGAGAAAGAGAAAAAGCTTGGGCCTCGAATATTAAGCTTGTGGTTTTCATATCTACAGCTTACATGCTATGATCTTAACGAGCTCTTTAAATTGCGTAATTAAATTGTCATATTCATAAATTTTGAATATTTATTTTATATTTACATCTTAATGTACAAAACATAAATAAATTTCGTACGTATAATTCATTTATGTTTTCACATATGTATCTATATATACATATATAAAATATAAATAAATTATATATATATATTTATATAATTAATTACGCAATTTATATAAATCTTTTTACAGATGAAAAGTGCAGTGAAAATATAATAATAATAATAAAGAATAACCTAATGTGCCGAGTGCTTTTAACAGGACTTTGTCAAAAGCATTCCTTCGTCAACATTTTTCAGCAATTACAATTCATTGTGCAGCGCATAACACAAGTAGCATTTAATGTGAACAAAGTAGTCAGCATTTTCATTACAGTTCACAAAGCTAATGCCCTATTGTTTGAGATGCCTTTTTGTTTACACTGCAATGACGCCTTTTTCTTCGCGATTTTCTTATTGGCCACGTTTTCCTACTGTCTCGAATGCCAAACAAATATATGCTCGGAGAAATTTTTCCATACACAAAGCTTATTTATATCCTAACTTCGTGAACATACCAACCAGAAAACGGATAAAAATGTAACCTTTTATTCTAATGAGAGTTTATGCACCAACTTGGCGTGACAGTTACAGCAAATTTGTGAGAAGTTTATGCTGGTGCACATTCGTTGAGAATATGTTAAATCTGCATGATTACTTTAATGCTTATTTGACAAACAGATTTTATATTAACGCAAAATCAGTTCACGATTACGAAGCAAAGGTAGATAGTCGTCATTGTAATATAGAACTTTTGCATTAGAATTTATTCAAATAATGTAACAAAGATTAAAATAATATATTATTAACGATTCGAGTATTTACAGGTTTATTAAATATTAATTTAACGCTGATGAGCAATCGATTCTCGAGACGGAAACTTTATCAAATTCCTCTTTGAAACGCTATTCTTACTTCACGCGGTTTTCATTCCCTAATTAGTACTTCGTGAAAGCCATTACCTACATAACATTGTCGCTATACTCATTTTAGCTGACGCCAGCTGAACCGGAATTGCGAGTAAAGACTGAATAAAATCATTCCAGCTTGTACCCGATGAGTATTCATTTTTATACCTCTCCGTGTAATTTTACTAATTAATTAACTAATTGCTTCTCCTGGGTGGGAGGATTCTTCAGGCCATCTAAAGTGCGGCTGTATGTAAAGAGCTTCAGAGAGAGATAGAAATTCATTTAATTTTTTTCGTGGTTTGCTAACGAGGTCAATGGGTTAAACAACTCAACCTTTTGTATAGCGTTCCGGATTCTCTTTTGTTCGAGAATATTTCTACGAGTAATTTTAATTTATAATACATATCGTTTCTTTTATGCGTAATGTAAAATCTACTAGTACCAATGCGCACGCGTTGTGTAAAAATTAATAGCATAGCATCGAATGCATAGCTACCGATATTGAATTATTTTAACTTTGGATACGTACATTTATAATCAAATGTAACAAAAATTTATAATTCTTTTATTAATAATTGGCGGAATATCGCAAACGTAAATATTGCAGACAATATGTAAAACTGATAGAAATATATTATTTTAACGGCATATTTCCATCATCTCGAAGTTTTGTTCAATCACTATTCGTTAATATCGATAATATATTTTCGCATTAATATTATAAAATTGCCGCGTCACTTAAAGTAATTTAATATCATTTAGATACTTCTTATCATAAGGAGAGAGGGAAGGGCATTCGCAGTACTGTGAAATGGTGGCCGCGTAGAATTTCGCAGCCAGTTCGTAACTACTTATTCATGAATTATTCTTATAAGTATGCTGTAAAAACACATTTTATGATCCTACAAAGTGCAACTTGAGGTATAAGAATATATTAATAAACGATTGCATATGATAAACGGATTATATTTGATTCACAGTTTAAGATATTAAACAATAATACCGTAATAAAAAAAGCATTAGAATTTTTAATTTTTAGTTATTCGCAGTATCTCAATTTCTTAAATTAATTTATCGAGATCTTCATGACGAGAATATATTGATTCATTTATAAGAAAAAAAACTATATCAAGATACGATTGATTTTTTCATATTAATGACTGCATGAAAGTAAGTCTAAATTTATTAAAGAAAGCTAAAATTATTAAAGAAAGCTTTAAATATGTACCCGTATTACTTTAATATTAATTAAAAGGTATAGAAAAGAAAAAAAAATTTTTGGAATTTATTAAATACAAAGGCAGATTTAATTAACACAATAATGATGTATCACACTTCTGAAATTGAAAGGATCGATCGGTAAAAGAATGCTTATACGCATCTATAAAAATTTGAATTACCTTATATCCGGCGAGATCTTGAACTACGCAGGAGAGAATAGCTTCTCTTCCCACCGGCGCGGTTACATTGGTTATTGGCTCCTTGAATTTAGGATCTGAAAGGGAAGATAAAATGCATTGGTTTAGAAAAGTATATATAACCTGTTTATTGACATGTTGTAATGAAAGAATTCTAAATATTGTGTGTGTTCTAGCTGTACATTTTTAATCTATATGTAAAACTTGGCGAAGGCAATTCTGTTTTAATTTATTCAATTCCAATTTAAAATAAATGTAAGATATAAGTGAAAATAAATCAAATTTATTCTATCAATTTATGTTAATTTATTCTTTCGCGATTTTTATTTAGATTTATCTAGATTTTTTCTTTTTAAAATGATTAAAATTGATTTTTAAAATCTATTTATTTACTAAAAGAGCTAAAAGAGAGTTAAATTAAATAAATTACTTGGCTTGATTATTAAGATCAAAATTAAATATATGTATCTATTGTCGTCATGTTTTATTAGATTAGTAGATTATGTAGATTAGATTATGTAGATTATATTAAAAAAGATAATTTTGTTATTTTTGTCGAGTAAGAGAAATACTTACTAAATGTGTCTTAAGTACTTATTATATTCGGAAAACATTTACTTTTAATTAAGTAACATTGTGTCACATTTAGTCTCATTTCATTTTAACGTTTTTCAACATTTACTATTTTATTGATACGTATAGATATAACGGATAGTCTAAATAAAGTTGCAGACTAATATCTTAGGCATTACTATATAAATATACACGATTTATACGGTAATTTTTTTATAATATACGAGTCTTTTAAATATATTGTAAGAGAAGTCCTTCTCAAAAGGTGACAGGTGAGCAATTTTGAATTTGGAAATGATATCCCATATAAAAAGAAAGCAATATAATCGAAATCTACGTTAAAAATCGTACAAAATCTTCGTACATTTTAATTGAAACATTTTCTTTCTAAAATTATATTATAGTATCAAAAATTATGGGTCATGAAATGTGTGTATATCTATATTGAAAAAGATAGTCAAAAAGATATTATACACAATTTGTGCAAAACGTCGTATCATTCAAATATCAAGCGTGAAGACGCTAATATCGCATGGGAGACACACGGAGAAATTATATCTAGTGATATAAAATATGATATAGGGCGGCAAAGAGCGCCGGAGAGAAAAATGGCATACTAGCACAGCGTGAAAGATAAATGCACGTTTGGATTGCCCGTTGCAGATTTATCCCAGCAATTTAATGCAATATTATTGGATGCACTCAATGTGGCGCGCAATACAATTGGTTTGTGTCGTATCTACCAATAAGAAGTGGATATTGCGACTCATAATATGAGTGTTGCGCGTAGAATGTGAGAAAGATGGACATTATGTTTGCAAAAACGAGACAATGAACGGAGGCTGGGCGTAGCCCGAGACGCAAGTTAGTCATAGGCAATTTGGTAATTTGGAACGTTAGCTACTGGCCTTCTATCAAACGTATGCATGGACATTGATTCAAGTGTTAGTGACCATTCGTAATGTCGAACGTAAGCATATAGAACGCGGTTATCTAGAACACAATCTGCGTGTACAATTTATAACAATGACCTACACAAATTTCAATTATGACTCTTGTAATCCGGACCACGTTATATCAATAAGAATTTTTGCAGCGCGATAACGCACGAAATTGAATTTGATGGTAAATTGTATAAAATATAAATTGATTTTTATTCGGATCGATAAGTTTTATTATATCATCGTTATTGAAGCGAAATAAATTGGTTAACTTGAATGTACACGTGTGTAATCGCGGGAAAAAAAATTAAATTAAATTTCTCCGCGCTAGTGTATCTTTACAAAACGTGAAATGTACACGTTAACGGTATACGGCGCAAAAAGAGCGATCAGCACAAATGTATGTATTCGATTAAAATAAATCTGGCAAAGTGTGCGTATCCTGATATGTGTGTATACTGATATAATCGCTCTTCCGGTAACAGAATTGTAAATAAAATACAAGCTCCTGCGCTGTCACAAAAGCGTCATCTGTTCCTCTATTGGCGATAACGCGCAAACGTCAGCATCGATCACCGGCCAAGGATATCCCTGGTCGCCAGTATCGCCGATACGAAATTATTCCGGTGACTGCATTACGATATTGTCCATCAAATCTCACCCGAGTCAACGCACATAGCACGTTCCAGCGAACGGCAAACGTGGCCTCTCCGAGCTATGAGAGAGCCATTAAAAGGTCAACATCCATCAAGAGCCAAAAATGCCCCATGGAGATTGTTTGCGAGGGCAGTGAAGCGATCAGGAGAGCGGGCGGGGCTGAAACCGGCGCGAACATAATCGTAGATGGCTCCGTAATGGGAGCATAAGGGAACCATAATTTCAGCAGAGAGCTTCCAATCCGTCGGTAGCCTGCTGGCCGCGGTGTGGCCCTCGCGGGAAATTTGGCCGATATCAGGGCCTTCGCTTCGGCGGGCATTGATGGATCGGACTTACCCGCAGAATGGCCGTCCCGGGTCCGAAGTGTTCCGGCGAGAACTATGAAGAGAGGACGAACGGATTCTTTTTTTCTAGCAAACAAGAAGCATGACATAGCGGAACGACTTCTGAATGACATACGACTCTCACCGTACTCTCTCTCATACTCTTTATTCGCGAGGGTGTGCGAATAAAGAGCGCGTATCCGCGAGCCTCGACTTTCATTCGAATTGAGCCTCTCGATCTATGTGAATTGTGGAAGAAAAGACCATGACGAAACGAGTATGCTTATGATGGATCAGCTTCTGAGTATGACGGAATATTGTCGTCTTCTTGTATTCCGATAACTCGCTGTTTAATCAAGAAGCTCTCATCTTCATAATTAAAAAATTTGTGTTAAATTTAACAATTTTATATTTCACGTGTTTAAAATTGTTTATCTAAATTATTGTGTTAATTTAACACAAGATGAACATGTTGAAAAGTAATATAAATATTATGTAAATAAATTAACATAAAGAAAGTAACACTGACACAATTTGTAAGCAAATGTATATAGAAGAATATTTTTTATAAAATTAATATTTATGATATGTTAAATTAACACATATTTTGTTCAATTAACTTAGAATTTACATTTTTAATTTTATTTTTATATTATTTGTTCATAATATTATACTTATTCGTAAAGTTATTTAACAACAAGAAATATTCAATATTAATTTAATACAAAATTTGTTTCACGCATATTTTAGGATTTGCAGTAATTCCCATTGAAGTATAAAAAGCTAATTGCTTTTTTGTTTTATCATATTTAATTCGTCGCGATCTGTTCTTTGGGTTTGCATTATAAAAGTCGCGCACTGTATTTACTACCTTCATCGTATTTGCATCGCAAATCTCAACGATAACGTTCAACGACTTGAAGTTAAATGCTACCGCCCCGCTGTAAATTTTACCAGAAACATTATCTACGGTACTGTCCGATTAACTTCGGGGCTGAAGACAAAAATGCGCCTTCGACATCGACGATTCTAAAGTAACGTGGGCACTGCACTTTTCGCGACCCTTTATACCCTCTGCTTCCCGCATATTGTCGCCCGGCATGGCATTTTAAGTTATAGCCGACGAAGCGTATGTAAGTAATCCAATAGTCGACCATTTCGAAAAAAGCAAGCAAGGAACGGTGAATACGCGAGAGTTCAGGCACGGAGGGCGGAGGGCGATAAAAAATATCACGAGCGTTCGCCGATGCACATCGTCACTAATGCACTTTATGGGACGAACGTCAAAACATCAACGTTCGGATTTCGAACACGAGAACCAGCTGCAATTAAAAACAAAAAAATTCCATTCACCCCGCGACATTTACGATTTGAAATAAGTTTTCATTTATGATCTCATTTATCTGTACAACCGCTCCGGCACAATTCGGGAAAATAGTATAACCGTGATATATCATTGCGAAAGAAATATGTTTTCGATACGCGGGTAATATAGAAATGATATACGACGAACATAAAAACTACGTATAATTAAAAATCAGAGACAAAGGTATAAATGATAAAGGTATAAAGGTAAAGGTTCGTTATATGAGCAAAATGATATTAATGTCCTTGTAATTAATCTCTTAATAATGTGATATTAGCACATTATATTAATAACATTCTATCCATAAGTAAACCGCAACCTTGTCTATCGTTGTTGCTCGTGAAAAGCCCGCATAGCTGAAAGCCAGTGAACCGCGTTAAAACACCTCCGCAACGTGGTATTTCTCACCTCGACGACCATATTCCTTCGATTTTCGTCGCTTCCGAGTGGATCGCTCGAAGCGAGGTCAAACGGAAGAATACACGAGAGGCGAAGGATCGTGATGGTTCTCCGCGGGGCGAAAAGAATTCAGGGCAACCGGAAGTGCTGAACTTCTCGCATGACACCGAAAGATTATTGTCGTGGACGCAGCTGGAAAGTCGATGCGTTTTTGACCATCGTGTAGTTATAACACCGCGAAATAATGAGAATTCAGCCCAACAAACTCGCTCACGCCTCTATTTATAGTTCTTCTCTAGCATTTATGGCAGCCGCTGGCAAATATGCGTCATGAAATCCCCGAAGCGCGAGATTCTTTATATACGCGTGTTTCCCGCCTCTTTTTCCACTTGTTTGTCGTGCTTCGGATTCTCGAAAGCTCGCCTCTTTTGCGACCTGCTCGTATTTTCACCCCTACTCGATCTCCTCACCCTGGTCGACCTCCGTTCTCATTATCCGACCCGTCGCGACTTATTCAAGTTGATTCGTGCTATCCTGCCACTTCCTGTATTCCGTGTGCATCATGCCCTTTGATTCTGGTTCGCTGTCCGTTATTCGAAAATACCATTGGCGTTGAGAATTGTTCGCTTTCATCTTTCTGCTCCTGTTTCTACCATTTACAAAATAATATTTACGTAGCGTTTCTCAATTCTTACCGCAAAATAACTAATCATTTACAATCTAATAATTTAAACTAAATAAAAGAAAGGAGAAATTGGATATCATATAAAATGGAATATCATATTTCGTTTCATTGAAATAACTCATTATCATATTCACGTGACATAATTTTTGATACAAGTTTGTTAGCTGTAGCTGATATTAATTATGCAACTGATATTAATTATGCTGAGATAAAAGTTTTTCGGGTATATGAACGAACATAATTTACAAAAACTGAAAAGATTATAGTTATGGAATAGCAAGATATGGAACACCACTAACTGCGGTATACGTAATATAACTTTACACATCAAATACACACACATATATGCATACATTTCGTTATTAAATTTAGTTCAATTATATCATTTGAAAACCACATTCAAGCTAAATTAAAGTTACAAAATTAATACACACTCTCTTCTCAAAATTACATAAGAATTCACTTGTAAAACTGTCTGCTACATGTAAAACTAAAATGCAGCTTTTACAATAACGTAGTATTATATAAATGTAATCAGTATTCATGTTATAATGTTTAAGCAACTGTAAAAAGTAATTTTGATAGTCGCCCACAGAATGTACAGCGCAAATTATACATATAAGTTATCATGATATTCCGTAATCTCTCTTTACCTATTCTATGATCTTCTCTTTTCCTTTATTATTGCGAATATAAATATGACATGAGGTAAAAATAACTGATCAATAAAATTTTGATAACTTTACAACGCAAAGCGAGAGCCATTCCACACGAAATATGAGTTGGGTTATTTTTTGGGAGAGGTCCGCCCGTCGCAAAAAGGCGGCATATATCGCCTCCATGCACACTTTACAACACGAAGCAAGGACTACCCCATCTCCTCTACCTAGGGATGCACAACTTTTTACGCGAAGTGAGGTTTAGATTACACCTCTCTGCCTAGAAAGTCGTGCGCTCCTAGACGGGGGAGATGGGATGGACCTCGCTTCGCGTGGAAAGTCAAATGCCCTTAGACAAGGGAAGAGGTGGAGGCCATCTCGCTTTGCATGGAAAATTGTCACGAAAGTGCGAAAATTATGCTCCTTTTATATAATTTATTTCGTTAATAACTTTTTAACTAGTAACGAGCGACGGCTAAAACTAGTCGGAGATCAAACAAAGCCATGATCTTGACAATATACGTCAGTCAAGTTGATCAGCGAGGTGTCCGTTATTTTAAATAATTATTATAGCAAAATTTATTTTTTGAAAATCTAAATGGCGAAAATCCTAATATGGCGAGTCCTTTCAGTAGACTTTGTATAAATGGACCAAATAAATTTTGTTATGTGTATGGTTGTATTATCTAAATCATTGTGAAACTACACAGTAGATCGCTTATAAAAACTTTGAAGAAAATGTATTGTCTGGATTTCGGTTGTCAAGTTGGAAATCAGAATAAAAATTGAGTTCTCTATACGTTGTTATGCATCTTTTTTCACATGATTGAAAGAAAAAAGACGAAAACTTTAAATCTATATCTCGCAATATAAAAATACTTGGAGGTAAATAAAGTTGATATTTCAATTAAAAATAACGTCCTGATAAATATTTTAATAACGAAGCATTGTATGCGGTACAGAATTTTTATTGATATTTTTATATTCAGTGAGAAAAACGATTAAAACTACTTTATTTCACGTTATAAAAAAAATTTATTTATTTGTTGAATGTGATTTTCTAGAGCTTATTTATGACGCCTCGGTTGGATAATATCGACGCCCAGAGCCTAATAGGAAATTTATTCGCTCCCTTTCTCATCGCAAGCTCCCATTTCTTCAGCCTCTGTCTTTATTCTCAGATAGAACATTCCCTTCCTTTTATGCATCGTCTAATTCAGCACTTGGAGTTCGTTTTTACCCGCCGTTCTTCCTTTTCGCACCCGTTACGCCTCTCATCGTCTTTCTCGTTTCCTTCTCATTTTCTCAAGACTCAGCGCCTCCGCCGATCTCGTTCTTCACTCGTTCATTTTCATCCCTCTCGCTCCAGTATTTCGCGGCTCCTCGTGAACCCACGTGGTACAAGGCGTATAGCATAATAACGAGCCATGAACAGCGCAACGCGTCGACCGCTTTATTTCATCATTTCTGGAGTCTGAAATATCTCGCTCCTCTGAAATCACTTCGCGCGGACTAGCGGTAACTTCCCTTGTGCGCGCGGCTCTCTCGTTGCAAACGGCTTAATGCCTGCAACGGTAACTCATTCGAAACTCATTCCTTGCGAGAAATAGTTCGTGGGAATCTACAGGAAACACGAGAATAGGATCCATGTCCAATTTGTTATAATAATAGACCATGACGTCGACCACGAATTGATGTACCATAGTCAGTCAGAGATAAACGATGTCTCGAATCGTGACAGTCGCGACGAAAGAGCTTTCAAATTTTTAGTTACCATTAATGTTGAATTGTTGAGTAACGAAGATCGTATATGCATTCCAATTTATCTTGCTAACGTTTACGGAGCTTTAGTGTTGATTTGTAACTATTTATGTTTGATGTGAAAATAAATAGAAAAACATTTAATTCTCGATCGTAGCGCGGAACAACAAATGATGACCGCAGGAAATCGTTTCATTTAAAGAAAGAGGTCACCGGCGAAACAATTAATTATTCCAGTGTCGTGTCGTACAACGGGGCAGTATGTTTGTGCGCGATATCACTTGTGTCGGCGCGTTTCAGGTTTATTGCCACTAGGATGTGTTGGCAAAGAAGCAGCATGTGATACTTGTAACAGATTGCATTTCGTGTCGGGACACACTTTGTTATCTGGGTTTACACTTTCATGCACCAGGAACGACCTCACGTTTCCTACGTCGTGTCGGTCTATTTATTTTGGCCACTTGGGTTTTCAAGGTGCTGTCGACGTGTTCGTGACAGCGGCTCTTTTCAAGTTCAGCAATCCAGCTTGCAAACTATTGTTGGATAATGTCAGCTGATATATGTAAGGTTGTCTGCAACAGCAGTGAATGTGAAAAATATTCAAAAACTATGCACATAATGTTAAAAATATTTTTATATTATTTAAAACGCTATTCACAACCCTTTCTTGACATCGCGTGGTTTTATAAGATTTACACATCATAACCATTCTGCAAGAGTTAACGTTGAATTTAAGGATATATCATCCGTATAGTGCAAATAAATTGAAAATGTGTTAATGTTTATATCTTAAATATTAATTATGTATGTATGAATGTTGAATAATATTATCTTTATTTAACAACATAATTTGTTATTATTTATTTTATTTATTATTAAAAATTAAATTATTTAAAATAATAATGACAAAAATCTGATTGTTTGTATTTTAAACATTCAAGATACTTTGCAAAGTTTCATTGCAATGCAGTAATTAATTTATTGTGTAAATAAACAAATAAATAAATTTTGTTTATTTGCAGAATTAATCTCTGCATTACACAATAAAACTTTACATAAATTAACTTAATTACTTACAATTAGTAATACTTATTTTTTTTTAATGAGATTTTTGTATTTTTGTTATTTCTTTATTACATTTCCATTAGAGCATTTTTCTTTAAGCTCTAAATCGCCTCTAAATTTTTTGTATTACTTTAAATGCAATCTAGAATAGTCTATAACTTTTTTATAATTTTTTTATCCGCTTTGTTTTAGAAATATGCATAATCCATGCTAAATATATCTCTGCACTGTTCACAATTTTTATTACGTATTTAGAATGAAATTTTACGTAGTAATTGACTGGCTTATTCACCGCTAAATAAGCTTATAAAGTTACACAATTGTTGATGTATTCTCGAATAATTTTATCACTTAATATTTTAATAATTTTCATTAGTATTTTTTTCTGGCGGAAGCTAAATGTCAGATGTGTGTATGTGTGTGTGTGTGTGTGTGTGTGTGTGTGTGTGTGTGTGTGTGTGTGTGTGTGTGTGTCATGATATATTTTTATAACGCAAGTTATTTAAAATATCGCCAGAATAACTCAAGGGATCCAGCATGCCCTATCTTGCGTATTTACGCGCTTATTATGATAATATATAAACGATAAAGTTTATAAATAAATTATCCGAGGCACAAAAATATCGCACTTTATACATTTCGCATTTTAATAAATAATGATAGCATCGTAAAAAATTCAGGCCACCGATTCGCGTGAGTTTACAGAATAAATCGATCCTCGATACTTTCTATTTCAAAGACAGAATACCGCGAGAATGTGTTAAAAGTCCTTCGTTGAAGAGTTGAATAAACGAGGATTCAAAATAAAAGCTCGTTCATTTGATTTAAAATAATAAGTAAGCTATAAATATAACAGTTTCTGCAATCACTTCAATATTTAATTGGTTTGTCTAAGATAGAATCATCAACTTTAAAATATAGACACTACTAGTTTTATATCATTATTTCGGATTACATATACTTAGATTATATTAGAAATGTTACTTTTTCTGAAAATTTTCACTGCATCTGTATAAATGTTTGAAAAACGAAAAAATAAAAAAAATGGTTTTAAATTAGAAAAACAGGATATATAAATATATCAATGTTTATATAAATAAATCAACTAAATATGTGAAATACCAATTAGATCAATGTCGGACTAATATATAAATATATATTTTAAATAAATTATCTTAGAAATGACTGCGCACTGATTACTTTTGAAACTTTCAACACAGTTAATCTGAAATACCAGAATAACAAAAATACCTGAATAATCCCTCCAGATTTAATTAAATCATTGATTTGATGGTACTAGTATCTTAAAACCTGTAAAAAAACTTATTGCAAAAAATATGACTTGGATCGGCTGGAATCTTTTAATGTTTAGAAATGTTTTCTTTTTTAATCTGATCATCAATTTTCAATTTGAATTCAACAATAATAAATTAAAAAGGATCTCAAAATTTAGACTATATAAGGTCTAATTATTTTATATATATTGTAAAAATACGAGTATATATATATATATATATATATATATATATATATATTAGGTGTTGGAATTAATTCGTAGCGTTTTTTAATGAAAGAATGTTATTTATTTCACATGAGCATTAAAAAATACATTAATGAAAGTACTTCCCATCACTTGTAAAACGCTACGAATTAATTCCAACACCTAATATATATATATATGTATATATAATATTAGACCTAGACAGCACAAAATATTTATGATAAATATTTATTAATATATTTTTTTTAATGTTATATATAGATATTTTATATAAATAATTCGAAATATTATTAAAATATAAATTAAATATTTTAAATAATATTTATGATAAATACAAATAAATATTTCTAATAAGTATTTTTTACCTAATAATGTCTTATTAAGTATTTTCATAGCATTTACTATAACATTTACAATATTTCATAATATTTATAATAAATGTTTATGATCTGTGTAATCTATGACCACAAAAATATTTACAAAATATTTAAAATAAATCTTAGAAATATTTATAAATATTTCTGTAAATATTTTATAAATATTGTGTGCTGTCTAGGCAAGATATGTGTACATATGCGTATTAAATGACATACATAAATAAATATTGTTAAAAAAACTACATAAAAACTATTGGATAAATGTATTAAAGGTAATTAAATTATGCTACTTTGGAAGAGAGACAATTTGCTTTTTCTTTGCCGTTCCCTCCATAGTTCAGAAAGATGAGGAATCTTATTGTTAGTTCTCTCGTACGATTCAATTATTCTCGGGTTCAAAAGCCGACGAGGGAGCACGCCACCGAAAAAAAGATTACCCACACAATAAAAATACCGCATCGAGATCCCTAGCCTAGCTTCGGTGAGATGGTATTTCACTGTCGACAATTCGCATTTCTGAGAGACCCCTCCTGCAGTTCCCAGCCTAAGATGATTTACATTCCGTCTACCCGATTGTAGTCGTCAGAGAATATCGTAACTAAAGAAGGGAAAGCGCGCGATTTCTGACGCACCTTCTCTTTTCTCTCTTCCTTTCTCTCTCTCTCTCTCTCTCTCTCTCTCTCACTTTTTCTTTCATCTCTCTTTCCTCGTAAGGTTGCCGGTGAAATCTCGCAGAAATGTGCATCACACGCATTCACGACGTGTACACAGACGCGCTTACGCGGAGCATTCAAGATACTACATGCTATAAGTTATCCACCCAGCGAACATTTGTACAATACGTTATATTTTCTATTCCCCGACGTCTTCCCCTCCGCCCACCAGTTCATTCAACGCGCACGTATTCCGCTCGAATGATTTTCATATCGAGGGAAATCGAGCTTCCTCGCGAATTCTTTTCCATCTTCCGTAGTTCGCTTCCCGAGGAAATTATAAGTTCGTAATGACCCTTGCCCACTTAGTTTACACGGTACAATAAATGTATAATGCGAGATATAAAAGAGGGAATGTGCCGCTTTGCGGTTTCGCGGCCCGCAGATATTTCCTTACAGTTATAATTCTCAACAAGCGAAACGGTTCGCGTTCGCCTTTTCACCTTTATTATACGGTAATCCCCCGAGACAAAATGGAATGGAGCGCTTTATGACGTGACAATATTTGAGTCAGCGTAGAAAAAAAAAAGATATAAGTTACGTATATCGTTTATTCGTTCGGAAGGGATGTGCTACCTTTTTGAGATTATTGAATGTACTACTGTTACGCGTGTAATAAAATTTTACCTGAGAAATTATTTTGCATAGAGATTACTTTTTGAATTAAAAGTGGATCGATATATCGATTTGCATCAAATTTAGGATGTCAATCAACATTACGTCTTCCACATAAATAACGGAAACAGACATTGGGAAGAGCAGATATTAATTAAAACTCGAAATATCTTGGAACTTTTAATGAACCTCGGGATACCTATGATTCATGATTAATCCGTTATATTTCTACGGCATGCTTCTCCGATCGCATCTCAAATAAATATTTCGGATTTTATTACAGAATTTTGTTATTTAATAACGTGTAATTTAAATATTAATTAAAATAATGCATATCATATCACTCGAAAACCAGTACGCAGATTGCAAATTACGATACATCCCGTATCGTATTGTATCAATTCGAGATAATATCGAAGCGTGGCGGATTGGATACCGAATACCTACTGAAAATTCGCGTGTTATTTTAATTTTCACATTAATTCCATAAACTCTAAATCAAAGCCACATTAAAGAGCTTTCTGATGTACAGTCAAAAATATCTTGTAATAACTCGATCTCTGTTGCATACTAATGGCAGAATTACGTTATCGATGAAAATCGTCGGAAATTCTATCAACGCCTCTCACACTCACTGTGCAGCAAGATCAATTCAAATTTCTCAACAGATACGTGTCGCTCTTTAACTCGAGTTGACTAGATTGAATTAGCGGGCCTCTTCATTCGCTATGTCGACACGCGTTGGCAAACGTTCCGTTTCGATGCCTCATCGCGGAACCAGAAGTTCGGTCCTCTGACATCCACCTTTCCCCTTCCTCCCTCCCCATCAATCCGCCACACAGTCGTTTTCACCGAGATTCACGGGATTCCTCTTAATTGCATACGGTAATTATTGTTTGCGCACTAAATACGTTGACACGCACAGTTCGTCGTCTCTAAAATTACGCTACGAAGTTTGTCATAACGTACTGTAAACGCCAAGCTGATTCTAAAATAAATATAACTGCGTGACGTAGTGAAGATGTAGAAATGATAAGAGAGTGAAAAATAAATAAAAATATTTGAATCGATGAGAAAGAGAGCACTAGTTACGTTTATCAAATGTTTCAGTACTAACAAAAACCTATTTAATTTTAGTTTCGGTAAAAATAATAACATTATTTTTGGGGATTTAAACACGGTCAATATATTTTTAACGTATCCTTGTTTCCTGAAATATTAAATGAATGTATTAAATGAAAAATTTTAATTCAAATTTGGATTTATCCTGCACACAATGTTGAGAAAAAAATCAACATAAATTTTATAGTATGCTCTAAATATTTTATTTTATTTTCAAAAATTTAAAACCTGTGTGGTAGACCACAACATTTCTGATATAAAAGATTTCTAGAGATAAAAATATTTGTCAGTACTAATAACAACCTCTTTAATTTTAATTCCAATGAAAACATCAATAAAATTACTTTTGAAAAATTAAATATGACATTCAATAATATTTTTAGCACATTTCTGATTTCTGAAACATTTTTGTCTATTAAATAAAAAACTTCGATTTGAAATTTAGATTCATATCGTCTGCATTCAACATCAATAAAAAAGTAAACATAAATTTTATAGTATTTTATAGTATTTTTTTCAACAGATATTTTATTTTATTTTCAAAAATATCAAAAATTCAAAAATATGCAGTGATACAGAGATGATATTACATTTCTATAAAAAATTACGAAGATAAAAAAATATGTACTCAACCTTATGAATAAAATTCTAAAACATAACACACAAATTTTGATACTTGCGTTATTATTTTATTTGAAAACTGTAAAGAGTTTAGTATGAAAATAAAAGGATAATACACTTTTTTCGGATATTATACATGACTCATTTTCAATATTTACTTTAGATCCTTAGAAGCCAGAGAAAAGTGCCCTATTTGCACTCAAAGTGATATCTATCCATTTCAAGATCAATAAGAAGAAAAACTTACTTTCGAACAAAAGTGCCCTTTCTGCTGATTCATTTATACGTCTTTAGAGGAATTGATATCTATATTGGATTTCTTTTCGATAGTCAAAAAAGAGTTGACTATTTGATGAAGTGGCATTAATTCTAAGCAAAAATAATTAATTTTTGTACATTCAGATACTTGATGAATTAAATCGAAAATCGTACTACGCTGAGGAGATAATATATATGAAGGTGCGCAATTATCTCGTGATATACGTACATATATGTCGTACGCTCGGTACCTCCTGCCAACTTCGAGTTTCATCCCTCCATGAATAAAGCTGCAATTAATTGCATACGATAATTATTGTTTACGCAGCAAATACATCTGCGCATGCACAGTCTGCCAGTGCAATCCTAAAGTCTGCGTGATAATCTCTGCCTTGTAGAATGTAGAGCCTGTAGAGAACATTGACCTCTATTCAGAGGAAGAGGAAACAACAGATGAAACGCGACGACGCGCGACGCAGAGTCTCGATTACAGTTGTAATACTTATTGCTGCACAGCTGTGCGTGACATAGCGTTGCTACTAGATGCGAGATTGATCTTTATGTGAAATGGTTATTTAGAATTATTGTTGCTCTTTTATTAAAAAGATATCGCAATATATGTGCAATGAATATGAAAAATATTCGACACAATCATAAATTGAGTCTGGAACCACAAATTACATTCATCATCAATTTAATAATGAAATTAATAAGCATTTTAAAACACAAAGAATTTATTTATTATGAAAATATTCAAGTTTATAATTGCGTTTCAAAGTGCAAGAGAAATCAACGTGCAGTTTATAGAACTGAAAGATATATTTTTATAAAATCTATGTATGAATATCTATTATTATCTAATGATCAAAATCCGCTATGGCCGAAAATAGAATTCTTCCTTTTATTTAATTTTTATTACTAATACTTAAAATTGTGAACTGTATATTTCTTAAAATTATTTTATATTAAAAAGATATAATTGAGATAATTAACATATAATTACTTTCCAAAGTAATATATAAGTACATAATATATACAGTAATATATATTATAATATACGATATTCTTTATTAATAAAGATTATTATAGATTAATAAATTAATTAACATCTTAAATTTGCTCTTAAATTTGCGTCGCTGATCTTATTTTTATATATTATTTTGGAAAGTAATTATATTAATTATCTCTTTTTATTATCTCAATTATCTCTTTTAGATAAAATAATTTTAAGAAATATACAGTTTACAATTTTAATATTTATGTTAGTGACAGCCCGTAATATAGACTTTAATTGAATCAACAGCATTTTTTTCTCAATGAAAATTGAATTCCAGTGAAATGAGACAATTTTCACATATATTATAGCTTATAATATGGTAAATGAAAAATGTTACAATACATATATATGGCTCAAGTAATAGATAGTTCTTGAGCTGTATATTGTATCAGAAATATACAATTTGTGTTTTCAAAGTATCTTTGATACATCATATCTCGAAGACTATCTATTATTGATGTCTTGTGTCTGTGATATTTTTTTATATTCACAATTATATCTAAGCTACATCATGCGATAACTAACTCATTCACCGGGACCCAATTTTCTATACAAGTGTGGGATTCTTTGCACATTGTTGAATTTAATGTTTAAAGACAATTGTTTTGCATATTACGAGCTATATCGGTATTTACTTATTTTTTATATTATCTTCTATCTTTGAAAAAAGTTAAAAACTCGTTATCTATCCACCAACCATCATGCGAAATCTGATGCAATCAATGCACCGGAGATAATTAATACTATAATTAGTGTCATTGCTTATCCTACAAAATATTAAATTAATATGCTATCAAAATTAAAATAAGTATAAATACTTTTTTAATAAAGTATAATTCTTACGCATAGGATACTACAAGTATATTTGGATTATTATATTTCTTTGTTTATAATAATTTTAAGAAACATAGTTATTATTAATAAATTGCTCATTAATGCTTATTTCCTACAAATAAAGCATCTTTTTACAAAAATCTTCCCTGTACAAATACTTTTTACATTGTGTAACAAACACCTATACACACGCAACGTGCACGACACAGTCAACAATTTAATGAACTGCGCGACTAATTGTTCGTAATTAACGCTCGTGGATATGTCGCCTACCTCAAAGTTCACGTGACGAAGAACCGCGAGAAATAGGATCCATAAAACGCGGTGGCGCGTGAGGAAAGCCAAGGAAAAAAATATATAAATTGCAATCGCAACGGCCATACATGTGCAATATATACTCGCGGCACGTGAAGTAATAAAACGCGCGCACCCTCGCCAAGCCCTCGCAAGGCTTCACCTCCACCGTCTTACTGTTCTCCATTCGAGTGTGGTCAGTCCGTCGATGACGTGGAGTCTACGGTGTCCGTTCCGTCGGCGTCATTAAGCCGCGAAGTACAATGGCTGGTTGTAAGATTTAACCACGGCAAGGAAAGATTACGGACGTCGCGCCCGAGGGGGAAGCGACATGACCGCGACTTTGTTAATGTTCATGCCCACTACGACCGGCGCATTTGTTCTCCCTTTGTTCTGATCTCGTAACTCGCTCGAGTATGTAGAAGCAAAAGAGGAGCGACCTCGTCGTATGCCCCGTTCAATGGATAATAGATTCAGGTACCTTATGAGATAACGGATGTAAATAGAGTCGCGTTCCTGAGTATTGTTTTAAATTATCAGCCTCGTGACTTCGAGAAGAATGTAAGGATTTTGAGAGAGGCTTCTTGATTGATTTTTCGCAATTGGAGGCTCAATTGTTCTTCCAAAAGACAAAATCTTGGCGCATGCCTTTCCGCTTTTCGTGACTTATTTCTGACAAGAGAAGCACAAACAATGTTCTCGAACAATACGCAATTTCTATAAACAAATAGTACTATCTTATCTAAACGTTATTGTGGCCGTCGCACATCGCAATCTTTACGGATGCCTCTGTTTGTACCATGAACATTTGATGATGTTCGTGTTGGTACTATTGACGGTACGCCGCTGCGTTGGTCTTCGTGATAAGTTGGTCTTGGCCACTTCGTGGAACCGTAACGGAGAGTTGATGGAAGAAGAGTTGACTGCAGGCAGAACGAAAGAGGGAAGAAGCGGTCGAAGAGACTGGCGAAGGAATTGGAGCAAAGTTGAAGCAACTCCTTTCGAAGAATAGACTAAGTTACTACCGATGGAAGAGGGTTATTAGAAGGTTATACGAGAGTTTTATCTCCCAGCTATTTTTGTGACTGCACACGCAAGAGTTACGATATCAAAGTACATGTCTTGGCAGTGGAACCGAAATAGGATGTCGAGACACAATCAAAAATGTTTTTCACAAACGTTATTTTGTAATCTTTAAATATTAAATCACAAAAATAAGATATTTATGTATATGATTTGAATTTTATCTTTTGATTGGTAATTGAGATTAAGATATTGACGACTTAAAATTGCTTTATTTTAAGCAAACATCATTAAGAAAACCTTAACTGTTTGATAGCAAATTTAAGTTCTTGTTTTGACCTCTTGACCGTTGAGTTCAAATAAATAAGATATTTCAATTATGCGACTATTTTGTACACGCAAATACACACACACATATACAAACACACACACAAATGAAAAATAATAATTAATTCTCTTAATGAAATTCCTATAATGATATTTTTGAAGAGCAATAGAATGACTATTGATACGACACAGATTTTGAACAAAAAATAATACGCAAAAAAAAACTATTTTGCTGAAAAATAATAAAATCTAAAACTTTTAACTCGAATATAAATCGACGGGTGGAGGGAGGGGGAAAATAATTTTGTTAAACTATTAAAATAATTATGTAGAATATTTAAGCATGATAATAATGCTGCAAAAGTTTGGATATTCTAGTAATCAGTGTTTGAGTGTCCTACATAATTATTTTGATAATTTAACAAAATTATTTTCAGATATTTACATGTGTATCTAGTTAAATGTTTAAATACTTTATCAAAACTGTTTTTTCCATATATAGGAAATATGTACATTGTAATTTAAAATACTTTAATAACAATCATAATACTCTATTAACATCATCATCGCAAACTTCGCTATGAATAACATTACTTCATTATGGATTTGGTTATTTATTGCGCACGAGAATCAGTAAACGTTAGGTAAGACAAGCGTAGTCGTGAAAAATTTACTGTAAGAATCGGATGTTTTTCTACTAACGTCCTACATAGAAAACTGTTACAGTGAAATTGTTCAGCTCTTGGTGCTTTTAAAAGGCTGCGGTAAATGGAACCTACAGTTTAGACAAACGTGCTACGTTTGGACTGAAGGGATGCCCCTTTGAAAAACCTAGGGATTCGTTTCGTTCCCCACATAAAGTACCCCTTTTATACGAATCCACGGCAAACAAGGAAACAATTGTTTGAATCCAGTCGCATGGTCGAACAATAAACGATAAAAATGAATCCACAAAACCTTTTTGTGTACGTTTCTTCGATTCAACTAGGATTGTCCTAGTTGAAGAAAGTGCAATGCTTTCAAAAACATGAATTTCCATGAGTAACATTTAATTGTAGCACGATGGCAATATTGCATTTAAATGAACAAATGTTTCGACATCTGAAAGACCGGACGTAATAAAAATAAGATGTACCTTAGCAAAATTTAACATACATTATTAACATTTTGGCTGCCATGTGTATCGAATTGGATACATACTTATATAAGTCCAGGACGTTGTGTGTACCAATTTGATTACACATATATTTTTTATATTACCATTTGTATATGAACGCTTCGCATTAATTTTATATAGTATTTGTGAATTCTAAAGAGGTCTATTAATTATAACCAAAGATTTTTTAAAATATTTTATTAAAAAATCTATTTTAATAAAAAAATTTATTTAAAATTATATTATACAAATATTTTACAATTTATAGCGACGATAAATATGTGTTTATACTGTATATGACGCAAGAATGATATTATACTGATCGATAATAATTTTATTAAATAAATAATTTTAACTCATTCTTACGTATTTTTTGATGCAGTTTTAAAAATGAAATTAGAATTTGTTTTATGGGCTTCAATTCTTTACGAAAAATAAGTATTTCGGATTTCTAATATTTTTACTGATTGTATATAATTCATTTATCTTAAAAATAGTAAATAATATTTAATAAATTTTTGTCAAGTGCGGCGTATATACCGGAGTTACCCTAAACATATATAAATATGAAAACATTAAATTTTAAGTCATATATCAATTTACACTTATTTTGTGAAAATTAAGCATAAAACAATAGTGCGGCATTGAGCGATCGATTACAAAAATCCGTGCGGTAGTTAAAATTAATAAACAATTGAAGCGCCCGATTCATGTCTAACGATCATATTTTTTTAATTTAAGTAACATTAATTGCGGCAGACGCCAGTAATAATTACAGTATGAGCGTAATGAACCTAGGAAAATTAACCAATGCATGATAAAACGCTGCAAAATCTCTTGATGAACAGCGTTGTTATAACCGGTGCACTTCACTGGTGCATGAATTGAGGGAGCGTTGCGTCTAAGAAGGATTTATTAAAAGTGCGCCTCAAAAACGTACTTGTATCCGACAGAGAAGCGTAATCAAAGCTCGGGAGAGCATTTTGCTTCCTCCTTGGCGGAGGTAAAGTGAGTTGACATGTATACCCGCGTACGTAATATCGGTAAGACATATCCCAAGTCGAATTTCCAAATTCGCAGTCAACCGTGAAACAGCATCATCAGACTGGTTAAAAGCGGCCGCATAGAGCATGGGCAACCGTATTGCGACTGTGCCGCATTTATTGGTCTTAGCTTATCCATTAAGTCGACGGTTGTGCGTTAGCTTTATTGTTCGTTGGATAATCGTAAAGATGTAACGGCTACGGCACGCGATACATGTGCCTCATGCCCGACGTGCCGATTTTACGAGCTACGAAGATGCATAATGGCATCGCAAAAGTCGTACCATAGATTGTGCATGGACGGCTGCACGATGCTAGACGGTGGTAACCAATCATGTGATATCCGGCCGCATCCGTGGCCAACTATTGGCCGTAGTAACTTTGGTCGCAAATGTTTATTGAATTACTGCCGGGAGTTAGCGCTAATTCGGGGGATATTACGAGATAAATCCTATCTACATGTTAATAAATTGACAATATTGCAAATATCATGTATTACTATGCATTAACGTTTAGATATTGCATTTATGTAAAATACCGATATATCATATTATGCCGCCGCAATATATTTGTATTATACATATTACGTTGCCACTGCTATTAATTAATACGTGATAATATTGTCAAGATATTATTTTGAAATTTTGCAAAATGAGGTGGTACAAAAATTAATAATAAAGATCGTAAAACGGAGGCATAATATGATAATATGATTATAAAGAAAGCGAAATGAATTGCCTCAATCAGTCTGAATGGCTCAAGTGGCTTACAAAGATCGATCCTATCCAAACCTTGTTACCTACGTAATGCAATAGCTCTTAAAGGGTAGCGCAGACATATACTATAAGTATATAACAAAGATAAGCATATTAAGGGAGGATAGCTAAGGAAAGCTGAAACCGTCGAAAGAAAATAACGTGCGCGAGTAAACTATACGTATAAACTCGAAATAGAGAGGCGACTTATCTCGGAATTCATACGATACGTCAGATATAATTTTAAGCGTTATTAATATACCAAGAAATATATTATTTATATAAAAATAATGAAAAAACGTTACAAATGTAATAATTACGCTGCCGATCTTAAATTCGCCCTGACTGTGCATTTTAATTTTACACTCGATATCGATTAAATCAGTTGCAAGGAAAATATATAATAGGTAACATAATACCGCACGTAGGTTTGTACGAACATTTCAACGTACGTAAAATTAATGGAACGGAAATACAATACATCTGCGTTAATATATAGCGCGCTTTATAACTTTTCGTTTCATGACTTTCGTTTCAGCTCACGACAGAGACGTGAGGTGGGATCTTTAAATTTGATGAATATAACGAAATAGAGAGAGAGAGAGAGAGAGAGAGAGAGAGAGAGAGAGAGAAAGAGAGAAGAGAGATTGGCATATTCATTTAAAAATTACATTATATAAATTCTATTCCCTTATTTCAAAAATAATAGTTCAAGAGAGAAATTAAGTTTCCCAGAAGAGAGAAAAAATGTTTTCCAGCTTGACAAAATTTATAAACTAATCAAATAATGTTGCTAAAGAAGAATATAACATGATCAAATGTCATCTTTGTAACTTTTACTTCAATAATTTAAAAAACCCACCTTTTTTGAATATATAATAAATAATGGAAAGGCTTTATCGGTCTGAGTAGAGCTTAATGCTTAAATATTAATAGTTAATAATTTATGTAAATTTAATTAAGACATAGAGTTTTGTTTTTTAGCACGATTAAAATTCGAAAATTATAATTCACAAAGACCTATGTTCACATTACATAAAAGAACAATACGTTCATAAAATCGTACAAAAATTATACTGCTTTTTACATCGGACAAACAAGCACAATATTAAAATAAGGATTGCTGAACACCGAAATTATACAAGATGAAATACGTCTACCCGTTCTGTAATAATTGATTATAGGTTATAATTTGATCAATTTGATTTTGAGAGCATTTGTGGAGATTTTAGATGAAAAATTCTATTGTAGGAAAAGATTGATCTCGGAGATATGTTTAGATACTCCATATCAAGAAGCAATCCTAATCTATAAACGGATACCAAAGATCCTCAATACATATCTATTATCAACATGATATAATTTTGCAGTATCTTATGTTAATTTTGATCAGTTAATATCTGTCATGCTATACATAACTTTAATTTTATCTTTGACTAATTATTAGACATGTTATTTTAATTTTATATTACTTTGACTATTCTAGTTGAACATATCTATTTTCTTATTCTTACTGATTTCTTGGACTATTTCTCATTAATTTTTGTATTTTTTAACTCCTTACGATACGAATGTGATGACCAATGAGCTTTACAGGTAGATCTTTTCTAAAGACTCTATAATATAGCGCCACGAACAATTTTGTCAAAACAAATGTGAAAAAGGAGAGTATATATTTTATCTCTTTTTATATATGTTATGACGGACCAATAAAAAATATATCATCTCGTGACCAGACTCTGTTATAGAATCTTTTTTTTCGGAATAGTTTTTTCGGAATAATATACGATTGCTCGTATACTTACTTCATGCGTTTTGAATTCATTAGCATATTCAGAGATTTTCCCTGTACAATAACAACGTTCGTGAGTAGTTTGTATTGTACTGGAAATGATTCTCTCTCTCTCTCTCTCTCTCTCTCTTTCTCTCTCATCTATTGTCACGATCATATACTATTAAGATTCTTCAATTCATATTAATAATAATGCAACTTTGAGATTTGACTCGAAAATATAGTCATAAAATATATTATCGATTTGATTAACTTATGTAATTTGAAAATTTTAATATACATAATGAAAACTTTATTACATTAAATTTCGTAGTTACATTTGCGTTTCCATTTCGGCGCTTGACTCTTATATATGTCCTTGTCAACTTTATTATTGACAGAATTTATATATATATCCAGTTCTACAACTACAGTGCGCCAAAATTTGCAGTTTTTAATCTTATACTGAACTGGTATAGATTATACCGCAATCTTAAACTGGAGTAATAATATCACAAATTAAATTATCAAGTAATTTAATAATATTAATGTTAATAAGCATCCTAAAGTCTATAAATAATTTAATGGTAATAGATATCTTAAAAAGCTGTAAATTATTTATTGCAAAAAATAATTTGTTGTTACGAGAAAATATTATTACCAGTCTCAATTCAAATTTCAGATTTGAATTCTGCTTGAGGCGATAGTTTTCGCAATATTATTTACAGTTTTTTAAAATGCTCATAGTATCAATATTATTAAATTGCTTGGTAATTTAATTTGTAATATTATTATAACAGTTCAGTTTAAGATTGTATTTAAGGGAATTCTATAGTCATCTCTTTCTATTTTATCGATTCAAAACTTGCACACATACGATTTATGTCACTGATACATCATTACATATCATTTACATCAATATTTCACACACGCATAAATTTTCGTAACGCATCTTCGTATTAGATGACTAACAAGTCTAATTCTAAGAATTAACTAAGACAGTGTTTGTTCATGTAAATTACTTGTTTGTGGACTATTATTTCGTAAGATTGTAAAGCTTTTAATATTAAGCAAATGTTACAATATTGATAGCTTTAGACTTAATATTGGATTAAGAAAAGAAGATTTCAATTCATTCAAACAATTTTTTGCGTTCTCGGTATAAACTCTATCTTACAAATATATATTAATGCTTTAATTCTGGAAAAAAACATTTTCAAATTTATAAGAAAAGAAAAAAGAAATTGTGACACAAAAATTATTGCGTTTAGGTAAAACAGAAAAAGAGAGAGAGATGAGTATAGAATCCTCTTAAAGACTGAAAATAATTTTGGCCCGCAATTATAGAACTAAATATGCATATTCAAATTCACATCAAAATATTATTTAAGATTGATAACTTATTATTGTACATTTGTAATGTCTTATGACACTTTGTTCATCCTTTTCGAATTGTGATGTTTTTGACAATTTTTTATGAAATTTACTTAAATTAAATTTACTCAATTCATTTATGATAATAAATGGAAAATTACGTTTTCTTAGTTGTGTGAATTTTTGAAGTAACAGAGCGATATATATACATATAAACTACAGCTTTTTCTTTGCGATAAATTTTTTTAACTGAAGAGTTATCTCATTTTTTAAAAACGATCCCTTGGGATGTTTTTATACTCCAATTAAAATGATTATTATTAACATAATACGCGCGTATTATTGATTAATTTCCGATGTTTATTGGAATTTAAGAACATTATAATATGAATTTATTTACATTTTTCTGAAAAAGATAAAACGAAATGAGCACATTAAGCAATTTATTATGAGTGTATTTTTAACATTATTTCTAAAAAAATAAAAATTTTATTAATGTAACGCTCTGCGAATTTTCGATGGAATTGCATATTTAAAGGTTCGTAAAAATAATTATTAAAGAAGAAAAAAATATGTTTGATAAAAAATATTCATTTTATAACAATTCAAATTTTCTCATCGCTAGGACATAAAAATACTCCAGATAATTGTTCCCGATTAAGGATTTCTGTTGACGTCACATGTTGACAAATAGTATCATTATTTAGCTTTATGTTTCAATAATTCATAAATGTTCATAGCTATGATTTTCTGTCATAAATGACAGATTTGCTGCCAAAAATGACAATCTTTTTGTATCGTGGCCACTGTTGCATTATATTTTGATGCACAATTCGAAGCTCATACAAGACTTGTCGTACAAAGACAAAAAAATGTTATACTTCACTAGTGCTGTATTCTTCGGATTTTCCACTTTGTAAATTTCTTCTTTTTTTTTCCCAAACTTAAAATGTGGATGAAAGATGAGCACTACGACTCAATTCCTGACATCCGAAAGGCTTCGATCGACATTATAATCTCTTGCAAAAATCAATTATAAAAAGTGTCTAAAAATTTTTTACAACCATTTTCAGTGGTGTGTTAAAATTTAGAAGAAATGTATGTCAAATAAACAATCACCAAAAATTAAAATTTTTGGCATTGGTTTTTTTCAAGATTGGTCACAAAAAGACTGAAAGTATATAAAGGATATTATGTATAAGTATATTACAGTAGATAAATTATATAATACTTGTAATTGATATATACATATACATATATTTAACCATGTATATAAGATTTTGAAAATAATCGGAAAAAAAGATGATTTTTTTTTAAGTTGAAGGTGTAGAATAAAATTTTTTCGAATATAAAGCCCTATTTTCGAAAAAAATCGAGTTTGAATATTTGTAATTTAAGTACGCTTGCACAATCTGCTTGCTACCGAATCTGACTGTTCACCACTATTTCTATGTCAATCTGACAGTGATGAATATAATTTAAAGTATAGCAATAAATTTCAATTATTTATTTATTAATTAAAAAATTATTTAAAATGTTGTGGTGCAAAAAAAAATTTATTTTATTTGTTTTTTCAACTTACTTATACATAAAGAAATTATCTCCTTTCTAATTATACTATAATTTCCGGAATACCCTCTATTTATATTAAGTATAATTTACTTTCATATATATATAATTTGTTTAATAAAATTATTTCTAAATACATATCCACTGCTATAATTACTGCTAATAAATTGTTAATTATAGATATCTTATACTAAGGCTGTTATGACGTCATGCATGTGGTCAACCACATAAGTTAAGAATAATCCTGAAAGACTAGAAACAAAGAAGATTATCTTGCGGTTGCGATTACTTTGGCTTCCTTCCGACGTATCGCGTAATGTTTATCGATCTGAGCCGTATACATATACACATATGACAAACTGAACGCTCGTTAGGTAGAGAACAAATTGTTATTGCGTATCACATCGAATCGATATTAAATATTTAATTCCAATTATTATTTGATGTAAAGAAAATAATTAATAAAATATTATCAAATCTAATATCATCCATATATTTTATTCATATTATATTTATATAAATCCATCACACATAAATTTCATTATCATAATGTTAAATAAATTGCAATTTATGGTTGCATCGGTCACTGCTCTCGAAATATGCGTTTGACGGTTTAAAAATGCGCTGCAGAGTGCAAACGTTGCGTTCTATCATATCCCGTTTTGGTAATAATCAGATGAAAATTCAAATCTTGCCGGAAGCGATTGATTCCCATAGGTATTCCCGTCTGGCGCGGATCGGCAAACACAAAGCGGACTGCGGGTGCGGAAGACGTGGAAGAGCGACGGACGTTAATGCCGCGCCTGCACTTGTCCGTCGGTTTAATTAAACGCACTTCTTTCACGTTCAACGAGTTTTTTTTTTTTGCTCAACTCTCGTTTTCCCCTCTTCGTCTTCCCGGCTCTTTTGGCCCGTCTTTTCACTTTCTCGTTATCCTTCCACCCTTACCGTTCTTCACCCATATAGCCAACCCTCTTAACTTCTTCACTGGCTGAGGATTTATTCTCGCGCCAGACATAACACTCGCGTGAAACTTCTCATCGAGTATAATAATTTAAATATCATTCTTCGTATATCGACAATTATTTGTTCGCTATTGTCGCATAACGACAATATACACTTTTTGATCGCGAGAGTAATTGTGTTTTTGCTCATTTTAAAATATAAATATATTTTAAAAGTTTCCCGGAATACTTCTACTAGAATTATTATCGACTCGGCATTATGCAGTAAGAAGATTCCTCGACGGACACGAATATTCGTGAACGATCATCGGAATGAAGCGATCGGGCAAATTAAAGAACTAGGTCAAGCTCTATGACGAATGTAGTTCTCTCCTAACGAGATGCTTATCGATATTAAGGGAATTACCGAAAAGTGAAGAAGATTAAAGTTCACTTTTCGATGTGATAACTTAATGCACTTCTTCAGCTAATGATAAATTTTTGAAGTATTTATAAAATGTTCCCAAAATAACATTCTAAGGATATTTCAGTACGTCCTGAAATATTTAGAATGTAAAAGTAATATTCATATAATCATATAATATTTATATATGTTTAAAGAATACATATGTTATATGTTTAGAGAATATTCCACATGTATTAAAAAAGAATATAATTCTCCCAGGAATATCAGAATCCCCGAATTAATTCTTAAATAAAATTTACTGTTAAAAAGACATTTCATTTACTTTTATCATGAAGCCCAACTTTAGAAGCTCCCGCTCATTTCATACTTTCACAATAGAATACGTCTTTTATTCTATCATATAGATGTATTGTAAGCTACGGCTCTGACACATTCATCTATTGGTAGGAATACTCACTACTGCTCATAAGTGAACAATTACAGTAGTACATACAAGAAGTGTTCATATAATATTCTGAACATTATCATTTGAACATTCTTCTACTATTCTGGTACATATAGACTGTTTGAAATATAAATCAAATTAGTTTTTGAATATTTTACGCTATGTGGACATAGTTAGAAAATATAAATTAAATTTAACACATTCTACATGTCTCAAACGGTTTATCCAAATTTATGTGTTCATTTAATTAACACAAGTAGGGGCATCATGAGTGACAAAAATTCAAACTCTTAAAAGTGCATTTAAATATAACAATTTTTGTATCATTTTTTTTTTAATAATTAAAGCATAATGTATATTTTAAAATTTAATAAGTATATTTAGTAAATATTTATTAGTTTTTAAGAAAAAAATAAAAACATATTTTTTAAGAAATAATCCATGGTGTCCCATACTCAGGGTATCATGGATCATACTCAAAATAGTAGGATTATACAACAAATAACGGTGACGAAAATTGAAAAGTATTTTTTATTTTTTATTTTTTATTTTTATTTTTTAATTAACTCACACATTCTTAGTATAGTCACTAATACAATAAAATATAATTATAACTAATAATTATTAAATAATAAAATAGAAAGTCATAAGAAAACAAATGAGAAATAACCATTAATATAAGATAAAAAATATATTACGATAAAATAAAATTAATTGTTTAGAAGTATAAACTGCCCTTTTATTACATATATTTTCTATATTGTCCCGTTTCATCATGAATATTTAATGTATGACCCATGATACCTCAACTATACATTTAATTATATAATTTAATAGAAAACTATAAAAAATAAATGTGTTAGATTATAACGTAGTATTTATCTAAGTGGCAGTGATTAAATTTTATTGTATCGAAAAGTATCGATAATTAATGATTTTTGGTGCAAAAGTAACAAAAAGTTACTTTTGCACCAAAAATCATTAATTATCGATACTTTTCGATACAATAAAATTTAATCACTGCCACTTAGATAAATGAGCAACGAAGTAACAGTCGTATTGTATTAGTATTAATTTAAACATTTCAGATTATGTTAAACAATCGATCCATGGTGTCCCGATTTCCCCTAAGTTAGAAAATAACAAAAATATTGTGGAAAAAATTAAATACAAAATACAAAAATGTAAGACTGACAAAATTTTTAAGTAAACTGTGTACATACATATATTTATATATAGAAGCATATTTCTTCAGTAAAATTAATATTTATAATATGTTAAATAAACATGCTTCAGTAAAATTATAATAACATTCATAATAAATTAATACGTTTCATTCGTCTATCTTTCAAAATTTTAAATACATTATTTTTATGTTAATTATTCACTTATTCACAAATTGTGATATTTTAACGGTAAGTTATTGAATATAAACTAAACATAAAATATTCAAATAACATAATCACATTATATTAAATTAACACTCAGATATTAAAAATAGAAAAAGATTTAATAAGGACTTATTTTAGCATAAGAATAAAAAATTTTTTACTATGATAGATAAAAGTATCCTGTTTTTTTAAATAGAAGTCTAATTACGATAAATAAAGAAGCGCGATACACAAATAATATTAAAAAGAAATTAATTTATTAGGAAGCATTATTTTTAGGGAGCAAGTAACTTGTTGTTTCAAAATTAATTATTGATTACGGTTTCGTTCGTTGACAATATTTCATGAGAAAGCAATATTTGAATAAGCAACAATGTTCAAACGATTCGAACTAGCCGTTTCTTGCTCTGCGATGCGAATGATAAAAAATTACGAGACACTGCAGTGTGCTGGTAAGTCGAGAAATATACTAAAGGTTGAAAAGGGGAGGATTCCAAGGGTTTGATTATTACGAAGTTGTACGCCGGCACTCCGCAGCGGCGTTAGTGGTATACAGACTAGAGAGGGTTTTCATTTACCGCAGAGCCGTGATAACAACTCCACCTCTCTACGTCTATTCCTTCCTCGTTCTTACGTTTTAGCCGTTTCATCTACACTTCAGCGCGTCGGTGACTTTCTCCCACGATCTGACTTTCCCCGCATGTCGTTTCCTTCGTGTCGCTATCGTCAATTTTGTCGACAATCAGCTTACAATGTATCATCATGAAATTATTCGGTTGGAAGAAACATCCTGAGAGATCTCGAATGATCCATCCCGTGGTACATAATCGAGATAAAAATTTGACAGTTCTTGCCTAAGTTGAAATGTTATGGACAGGAGACGTGAATGATTCATCGTGATGCATTTAGGGGGGCACGCGATTCCTAATTATTATAAAATGGAATATCGAGGCACAACATTCTGAAGAAGAAATGTTCCAAACCGTCTAAGTCATTCGAATAAGTTCCTGCGAATAAAGATTCGTGTATAATTAGCTATGTATTTCTTTAACATTTATAGGAAAAGTCACCATAGTGGCATTGAAACAATCATATATTGACGAAAGAAATAAAATAAATCATGATATCAATAAAGCACAAACTGTACATTATTAAATTCATAACGTCAAATGAAACTCAATTTAAGTTATTTTTAGCTCTTTAAAGTTTAAATGGTATTCCGTGATGATACGTGCATTATTATGTGATATGTATTGCATTTCTAATTGTGGCAATCTCTTTGATTCCAATCAAATGTTTTAATTTATGATGTAACAATCTGTAGAGACGGAATATTTCCTTTCCTTCATCCAATCTCCATTCATACCTTGCATTATTCTCATTCCAGGTTCGACGAGTCGAGTAGTTTGCGAATTGCCAAGTTACATTTAATCAAAGATTGTTACGTTAAATTTCGTAACTTAGAGCGAAGATGAACAGAGACAAACTTGAATATCTTACTCTATTCTTTAATTTATATTATATTTGAAAAAATAATAAAAAAAAAGTAGACATCGTTAACAAAATACATAATAAGCGAATATCATTAATTGAATAAAAAAAATATCACGCTTAAGAATAGCATGAGATGCATTCTTTGTCTTGAAAAAAAATCTATTTCTTTCCCACCATTTTTTGTCTGAAGAAAAAAGATTGACAGCACATTGTGGTAAAGAAATCTCTCGTTTCACGCAAAATGTTCGAAAAAATTAAAATTTCAAAATCATTATCACTTTCTTTCAATATGATAATATCTCAACCACTGCAATGTCAATTATCTTGGAAGACGGAAAACGTGTAGAGAGAAGCGATGAGAAAATGAAGCAAACCAATGGCGCAATCGTGAGATCTAGCGTCAATGGGGCACATTGAAGATGCACCGAGCGTCTACAAAGTGGCAGATGAAATGTGAATAGAGGACGGATGCAGATAGAACCGATCATGTAATACATTCCAATTGTATGGCTTCTGGTGTCCGAAATTATTTCATCTTATTACATCTGATTAACAAATGCGATTTTCAATAGCATATTAAAAGAATAATAAATTCAAATAAAATTATGATAATACAAAATTGGAAAATATATATATATATATTACATTTAACACATTTCATGTTCCACGGTTCAATGAAATTTTGTATTAATATAATGCGAAATGAATATGTTACAAATATTACATAAAAATTTTAACAAAAATATAACATTGATATAATTTGTAAATATAGAAGCATATTTTTTCAATAAAATTAACATTTATATATTAAATTAATACATATTCTAATCATTTATTTTAAAATTTACTCTGAAAGTATATATATATATATATATATATATATATATTATTTTTATGTTTTTTTATTTACTTATAAATTACATTATTTTAACATTAAAAAATATTAATTGTCAATTCAACATAAAATATTCAAATAACACAATCATGTATTATGTTAAATTATAATTATATAACGCGAATGTGTTAAAAATTCAACAAAACATTTTAATAAAGACCGATATTAAATATAAAATGTTTTTTCTGCGTTATGTTTTCTGTATACATATATGTGTATGGATTCAAATAAATTTGATTAAATTTTACGATGGAAACTCAATACAAGATATTCATAACAACTAGGAGCATTCTAATATAGACATAGCACATTTCTTTTCTGTTTTCATCAATTATATAATATAAATAGATGTTTCACGTCATATCCCGCTGCTTGCGCCCCTACGGAAATTAAGTTCGATTCCACCATGTAGCGTGTGTCAACTATCCGCAGTTTTGTTTATATCGAACTGTCCCAAATATTTACAAACTACGCGCGACATGTATAACCAAATTTTTATTTTATTCGCACGCTCGCACTGTTTGCAAGAGAGCGTGGGTTGCAAAAACAATTTATGTGAATAATAACAACAGCCCTGTAACCCCGGCAAACAAATATAACGCCTGTATCCCGCGTTACAATTATTTCAAAGGTACGTCGTGGTCTCGTCAACGACAATGACGTTAAATGCAAGACGTTTCTAACATAGCCGACGAAGTACAGGATTTAACCGTGGCGTGTTTCATGTTTACAGATGGAGAACATTGTTCGCAATTAAAATGTCTTCAGTCACTAAATTTCGGCTCACTGAAGCACGTTGTAAATGCGTTCGAAGGAGACAATATCGACGAGCGACCCGATCAACGAAGCGCGACGAGAAGAGACGTATTGTTAAACTTTAATTAAAACCAATTTCAAGCGCCACTCAAAGGAGAATGATCTTGCCGTGAAAAAGTAACTAATGTTAAAAAGAAGATCGGAGCTAATTAGTACTTAGCTTGTCGTCAAATTATACACGGTTGTCTTACGAGAATAGTCGAGAGAGAAACGGCTTCTTGATATGAACTTAGTTGATGCGAAGGATCTTATATATAGAAATATATCATATAGATTATAGTAAAATATATTCTTGAGCTTTTTTTAAGAGTACATGATTGTAATTCAGTGACAAATAAATCAATCATTTCAGAAGCTCCCCTAAGTCAATTTTTATTAAAATTGAGATAAAATACTGTAAAAATACATTCAATAGTAAATCATACTTTAGCATATTGAAATTCAATGTCAAATCTGTTTTTTTTTATAAATTGTGTACATTTTTTACCAATAACTATCTTTTTTAAAAATCATTTTATAACATTTTTAGAAGTCTATCATTATATTTACAAAATTTTCTAATTCAAAAACTTTATATTATGTGTACAAAAATATTCATTCTTTTTTAGAAATAGCATAAGTAAATATTTTCAAAATAAGATTTTTTTTTAGAAATAAGTTTTAAAAGTGATATGTACTACTCATTTAATGTATAAGATAATGAAACGTATTTTACGTTTATATTTTCAATAATTTTTAATATCATAGTTGTAAAAAATAAAACATTTTTTTTAATTTTTCGAAAGTTACAATTTTGATTACTGGGATTTCTAAAATAACCAATAAATAATCCTTTTATTAGAATTTATCCATTTTCTAACAGGTTCTCATTGAGTCACAAATTTCATCATTCACGAATATTCAATAGCTTTATTTGAATATTTCTGAAACTATATTGCATATGAAAATCTGTAAGAACGTAACGTATGCTATAGCATTTTCATATGCGACATTTTTTGAAAGCTGTTATGTTTTGAACTGCAACACTGAAAGAATAATTTAACGGAAGCACTATCTACAAATTTTGCTATAGATATAAATCTTTAAATAATTGTCAAAATAATTATGTAAAACATTCAAATTGATTGTTAGAAAAACAAAATTTTTTGCAACATTGCTCATCATGCTTGAGTTACCTAACATAATTATTTTGTTGGCCTAAAAAGATTATTTTAAGTATATATTTAACTAAAATTTTAGATATTTTAGTAACATTGTTTCCGTGTACATACGACGTATCCGATTGTGTTTGTCGCGCCAAGCCAAACCGAGCCAAACCGAGCCGAACCGAGGCCGCTCAAATCAGTCGGACAAAGTCTTGCGTAACGAACTGAGCCACGCCGACACAAATAATGGAGGTTTTGTTTGACAAGCGGGGTAATTCGTTTATCTCCTTTTTCCAGCGATCCGTCAGGCGGACCGTGCCACCGAAGCTGAGTGCAGGACCCGATCTCGAATCAAGCGGGATTACGCGCATTCGTTTCAGCTGATCGTAAACAGTTATATGTTAACAACGCATATCCATCGTTGTGTGGGTGTACGTTTGCGGAACTAGACCTGTTTGATTGTACAACCAACGACGACAATTTGCAATCGCGACGGGACTTTATCGCGATGTCGGTCAGTTGATCATATGATTCTGATCTCGACGTACATATACACCTAACGATTTTTTTTTCTGCAACGAGTCATCACGACTTGTCGATATGACGTTAATTCCTTTCATTCATTACGTTCCTGATTGTGTAGCGGATTAAATTGTTCGATAAATACAGTCAAACTTCTTTAACTCAAATCTCTCTAATTCAAAAATGTCTGCAATTCAAATTTTCATTTATTCTTTAAAGAAAATCTCTTGAAAAAAAAAGAGATTAACTCGAATTTATGAGTTCACTATGTAAATCTAATTTTACTTTTACAACTTAAATTATTTCAAAATTGACCTCTATAATGCAAAGTTTGAGGAGATAAAAATCTCTATAATCCAAAATATATTAAAAAGAGATTCAGAGAACATCCATTTCTCATCAGTCTTTTCCCTTTCCATTTTTAATAAACGGCACAATAAATTTATAATATGATAAATTATATATATAAATATGTATAAACTCAGTATGATATAATTAAAAAAAATTTTTGCAGTACTATATCATCAACTTAAACATTCTACTCGTAGAATGCAAAAAATTTTGAATGTTGAATACGTAAACATTCTACATAATTATTTTGATGGTACAATAAAATTATTTTTAGATCTGTATTTAGTTAAATTTTTTAATACTTTAGCAATCGTTCCATTCGTAACGGAACGTTTTCCGTGTATTCTTTTTTAATTAAAACTAGAAAAAGATGAGAAATAAGTTAAACTAATAATGAAATTAAAGTTAAAGTCCATATTGACAGTAATTTAACGAACATTAATCGTCATAATGATTATTCGTCGTGAGGAAAGTAATTGTTAAGAACAAAACTGTCAACAATGATGCAGAAATTGATTTCGAATAAAGTACAAATGCTATCTCGTTCTTCACTAATGTGATACAAACTGTCATTCGATCCAAATGTTAAGATTATAATCAATCATGCTGTTTTTGGTTAATAAACACCCCACGATAACAAACAAACGCTCAACTAATCCCGTTGTCCAGCTGTAACGTTCAATGCCTATAATTATCTGTCGTTAGTCATATCATTCGATCAATTCGCGGGATGGTCCCGTGATCGAATTCATCGGCATAATTGAACGGACGCGTGGCCGTTCTCGGTCGCGGTCGAATCGCCGCGCGCCGTCAGGACTGGAAAACAGAAGGGACACAATCCCGGTCGCGGTGTCAACCGCGCGAACGTCGGATGTAACACAATAACTGCTACAAATCCCCCCCTTTCGATTTCCTGGTCTAATAGCCCGTGTTCGCAACGTGTCCTATACTATTTTCGACACTCCGCAGAGTGTCGTTTCGCTGGCGTGATTAACGCATGGCTTATTGATCCTGATCGTAGCCAGGTTCGTTCCGATCGGATGAGTCAGCTCGGTGACAATCGACGTACGCAAAATACATGACAGGATGCAGAATATATAAAAAAGTCGTACGAAAGTTGTTTCCCACTGATTAAACTAGGTTTTAATTTGAAATGGATTTTTGACTATTTATCGATAGCTCCAAATGGTCCGGTAAAGAGTAACCCATCGCGTCTGTTCGCCTTCGAGGCTGCAGAGAAACGTTTCGAGAGAGATCGAAAGGCATGCGAGTAACGTCTGGCAGCCCGGCAATCAGATTAACCGTCAGCTAGACGTTCGTCAAACATTTCTGCATGCTGGTGCATGCAAATAAAGAAGTTCGCGCTCACAGTTCTGCGATGTCAGAATCTGTTGGCCATCGTTATAAAACTCATATTAAAGTACACATTGAAGATTCAAGATTATAAATTGGAGATTTAATCTTAGAATTTAATCAATTAGAATGAAACATGGATACAAATTTAAAATGATCTAATTGGTTAATTGAATTCCAATCTTCAATTTGCAATCTTTAATATCCAATGCGTACACAGAGAAGAAGGTCTCTTTGGATTTAGTATTTATTTGATTAAAATTTGTTTGACTAAAATTTGTTTCATTAAAACAATATACCTATGCTTGTACGAAATATTATTTGTTTGAATAAAAATTTGTTGTTTCATTTGAGAAACCTCTATTGCTTGACAGAAATAACATTATATATGGAAACACTAGCTTATACGTCTAACAACAGGATTAAACAAGCAGTGCTATGTGCTATATCAATTATGTTTGTGCCGCACAGTTTGATCACGCGAATACCGAAGATAGACATTATCTGTTCAAACAAATAATGTATTTAAGACAAAGATATACATTGTTTCAAATTCAATCGCACTTATTGATTCAAACATTGGTTTGTTTGGATCATTTCAAATAATAAATTTATTTGGATACAATAAAATTTATTAAATCCAAAGAAATCTTTTTCTGTGTACCCACATAACAATTTGACGTCCGAATTAAATATGAAAAATCTCGTTTATGTCACCGGACGTAAGATCTAAAATATAAATAAATTTAAAAATATAATCAATCAATGCTAAACAAAAATAAAATGATACTTTGGGGTACTCGGATAGTATTTTTAATCGTCGTTCGGATGTCCATAGTACATCGAATTGTTGCATGCTGTATAGCCTCATATAGGCTTAACACACGGCCTTACACATTTCGAGTGTCGCCTCATTTGTTGTTTTCGACGTTTACTGATTGACGCACGGTTTGAGATTGGCCCGTCTATTTCTCGTGCGGCATCCGAGTTTTCCAATTCTGAATTATAGCAAGTGCGATTTACGAACATCGACTCGAAACGAGCGCAACAATGAATTGGTAGTCAGGAGTGGCGCGGCCACCGCTGCGCAACTACGGTTGGACATGGATCACGGGGCACAAAAATTGCGAATGGTGCGGCATAAAACGTGCGTTCCCGCTGATGGGCTCTGCGCCCGAATGCGTGACGTATGATCTCCATTTGCCCCGAACGTCCGCGTACCTATATATAGTACAAAGCAATTCCGAGTTTTCGATAATTCTGGTTTAAAGATCCCTCTATATTCCAGGATTTTTCAACCGATTTGCCGCAGCGTACTGTAAAAGGTCTCCAAGTGTGCCGCGAATAATTTAAAAAAGATTTAAAAAAAAGAACGAAAAATTTTACACTAAAAAATTTATTGGATTAACGTAAAATACATGTACAGGATATGTTTCCGAGTTAAACCATCAAATTTAAAATGTGAATTTAGGATCGCAAAACATTTTCACTGGTAGTTTGCTCACAAACGCTTCGTTTAAGAGATACTGACTTAAATTACAGAACTAAATGTTCTGGTTGCGTATCAAAATATTTGATTACAATAACAAAAAATTCTATTTACGTATTTCCATTAAAATTTTACCGAATATATATATGTATATACAATATATCTTGTCAATTCAATTATAATTATATTTTTCGTGTTGAAATAGATAAAAAAAAACGAGGCGTGAAAAAAATGTTTTAAAAACTGTGAAAATTATATAGAGTGCTTACTTTCATTTTAATTAAAATAATATTATCATTGCAATAAAATTACTTTTAAAATGACAAATAAAAACTAAAAAATTTATTTACAACTTTACTTTTTATTTCTGAATGTCAGCGTGTATTTGATAAAGGGATTTATGCTGAACTCTGAAGCGTGTTCATCTCATGAAATACCTCATTATTTAATGTAACGTAAATTAAAAAATGTTGAAAAACGCTGAGCTATTCAAAAGTCAATGTGCAAAAAAGAATGCAAAATTATTTTTGCACTTGATGTACAAGTTTCATTTAAAATCAACAGCCAAAATGCTGAATGCTCTTTCATGTGTATCGACCAATCTCAAGAATCTGTAGAACAGTAGTACGTATTTCAGTATATTATGATATTCTGATACTTATCTAGGTCACTCTAATTTTGCGAAACAGCGTGCTGCAGAAATAGACGATGAACAAATATGAAATGGGTTTGACGTCATGAGAGATATCCGCACAGAGAGTCGTACGTGGCGTGATAATTCTATGAAGATGAGAGTGCGCGCGCGTTTCTCGAATTATGATGTACCCACGAGGATTATCTGATCAAAATCGAGTCACATGACATAGCAAAGACGAACTAGTACTACTATGTAATGCTCATTTTAAAAACGTGAATCTTTATAAGAAAGTAATCTAACTACAAAATAAGCTGCAAGTTATTTATTTGGGGCTAATAAATTTGCGTTTTTTATTGCAATTGTCCAATGCAATGTGCAGTTCCTCTTTATTGATGATACAACTAATACTAGATGCATTATGCAGTTTTTTAGAATGGCCTAAATTTTGCTCGGGCGCGATTCGCAAGAACCCATGCTGAACGAATACATAAACGACAACAGCATCACGAATGCTATCGAAACGAAACGTAGAACGGAAGATAGTGCACAGAGTGGAGATCGTGGAAAGAAGCGGAGCGTGCAACGAGAGGCGCATCGAGAGGCGCATAACTAGACGTGCATCCAGTCAATCTTTGAGTGCATCCGGCATTTCTATTTAATTTATATCTACGCCGTATGTTGTGTACGTTCCCAATTATCAACGATGGATTACACTGTTGCGATATATTAAATGCAATTACTAAAATAATTGTCAAAATTAAATTAAATTGCGTTTCTAATATTTAATTTGTCTGCCGCGGCCAGTTGCTCGGTGGATCTTAACAAGTTGCATGAATTTTAAAGAAAATCTCGTGTAATGAAAGTTACTTGATAAAGATAAAGGGGCTAAATTATTGAAAAGGAATACCGGAAACATTCATCTTGTAAGGACTTCTTCGCCAGAGAGCAGAGAAAGTTTTCTCGTTATCGAAATAATCACTAACAAGAAGAAATATGTATTTTTCCATTTATATTATTAGAACAGTATAGAAAGAGCATATAATTATTTAAAATAAAAATTGTTTTAAGTACATGTGTATGTGCCATGCATGCGCACGTGCCTTTGTGTGGTGTGTGTGTGTGTATATCGTATGTAACATGTACAGAATAATTCTAATAACTGGGTTAACAGTAAGATCTTCCTTAATTCAAAATAGAAAAAAAATAATAATAAAGAAAGGCTTTTACTGCTTAAACTAATCGATCATTACGTAATTATATAATTTTTCTAATAATGCAGCGATATAACCGCATTTTTCTTATGGATTCATATATCTTTAAATATAAATTGAATGTTCTCATTATTCTACATATAAAAGTACAAGATAAAAATCAATATTTTATTAGATAGTACATATTTTTCGGCCAAACTTGATCGATGTCGATAATATAGACTTTTTAATTCTAAATTCTTACATTCTATCTCAAATGTGTCACATTTGTTTTTATTTAACATATTACAGCATCATCTTTTGCAAGATCGAACTATTAAAGACCTAATTATTGCTCTGTTTATCATTCTAAATCTTTTCACGTAAAATACGTAATTTTAAATATATTTCTAATATATTTTTTCTAGGCTTTTAATTTTAATGTTAAAAAGTCAGTATCGTTTTTGCTCAAATAATTCAAGGTTCGCCGAATGCTTATATTTTGCAATCTGTAAAACCAATTTGAAGATTTTGGTTGTACTGTAATTCGTGATAATTGACGTCGCTCGAACATCCTTTTAAATGCAATAAATTGAATTAATGCATGACATGAAACATATACCTCATATCATAACACTTGTAATATGTGCAAAAGATTAGAATTATTATACTTCGTACACATATTTATGATTCGTATTCTTTAATAAAACTTTGTAAGCACATCTTGTAAATTATTGTGTTATTTTACGTCATATTTCTAAGCATTATTTGTAAATTCTTCATGAGCTGCACATCCCATTTATAAGTATAACCGTATGAATACTCTATCTGTATATGATATACGGTAAAAAGAGTTTTAAAAAGTTTTTTTTATATGAAAAATAAGTATTTTGGATTCCAAATATTTTTTCCATAGTAGATAGTACAAAGTTTTTATAGTATAGTTTATTTACCTTAAACATAGTAAATCTGCTAAATTAAATTTTTGTAGATGTACATGCCAGAGTTATACTCTATAGATAATTAATATTAATTCTCGTAAAAATTCATAGAAAATATATTTTTCATTTTTCGTGTTTTGATAGTCGCAAAATTGTAAATTATTTTAGCAAAATTTACTTTATACGCATGCATATATTTTATTTTCATTTAATATACAGCGGACGCTCAACAATAAATATAATCACGAATTCGTTAGTAACGAATGAATTAAAATATGCAGAAATTTTTATTATCATTTTTGTGTCTCTTCATATTTTTTTTACATTAGAGAGTTTCAAGTGCTTCTCTGGACTACACTTTAGTCCCGACTCTAATATATATATATATATACAATATAAATTTATTATATCGTCATTTTATAAATTCATATATATAGGATATATATAGGATAACAAACAATAGTGCACATTTAAATACCTATTTAACATAAATCTGTTATAAGTACACCTTGTATAAATTCAAAAATAAAAATGGCTGTATATACATTTTCTGAAAAATTATTTAAAAATAATTTGTATGCATTGGTTCAAGTATTTTCAACGGTAATAATAGATTTGTATGAAGTGGAACATTTAATTTTGGTATAAATCAAATAATTTATTTTTGTTTATAAAAATAAATACAAAATTTATATTTCTCAACATATTTTCTCCATTTTGATCTCGTTGCAAGTTGCAAATACAAAATCTTTATAATTAACGTTTCATGGCCGAGATATTTCTGTTTATACTACTTATACTACTTATACTACTTATACTTACACTGTTTATACTACTTGTGTTTATACTAACTTTCTCTTGTATCTAATGTAAAATTATATCTAATGTAAAATTAACTATGCGATTATTTATTCGTACATATATATATATATGTATATATACACATATTATATATACAATTAATACTAATTGAGATATCTGGATCAATGAAACCATTTATAAAATTGTAATCGATAAACCTGTGTAAACACACACATACACATATATTCAAATGTATTCTATAATTTCCTCTTGTTAACTCGTGCTTTAATTATCATCACTATTTTATTCATTTCACTTCGGATAATATTACTGCATGCAATGTTAAATGCACTTTTCGATGTAACACACATGTGCTCGCGCGAAATGGCTATGCACGTGGAGTCTAGTCGGATAGGATGGCACATCGTAATTTATTAGCCCGCGTGCAAAACAGGCTTTAGTTCGTAATAATTGCATGTCACGAAACGCTGGTGCGTGGGCTGACGTTGCGTAATGCGTGCCACGCGTGTACTTTCGTCGGATGGGATGCACACAGGCGCGCACGGGGCGCCTTCGTGTGATGTTCATTAAAATCTATCCCAGCGGGACATTGCGAACTATTTGTTGACGATTTGCAGAAGTTGAAAACGGAGAAGGATTGCGTACAGAGAGAAAGAGAAAGAAGGAGGACGGGAGGAGAACGAGACAGTATGATAGGCAAAATGAAACCTCATTTGGCTTTTATTGTCTACCGAGTAGAGATGCAGACATGGAGGCGAACATACATTCTTTTTTATTACATAATTTCATTCATCGCTTGTAGCTCGATGCAATACACTTAAATTAATCTGTCGGAGGATAATAGCCAATATAATTACAGATATCGCGTTTCGACGCTGCGATTAAGTCACGTGGAATAGATGTAGTGGTAATTTTACAGTTTTATGAATTGTGCATAATTCGGCAACGCGCCGTATGGCTAATTGCCCGCATTAAATTTCGTTGCCTCACCCCAAAACGATGAGTGGAAAGATCGGCGAGCGTCACGCTGGTCATTTACGCACCGGCGACTTTAATTGACACTTCCTCCTCCATAGACAAGAATCGCGTGTGGTGGAGAGGCGGGAATGGATCTCGGCCGAACGTTCTTTTTCCACGCTCGCAGTTAAATTTCTTTGCGAAGGATTTATGGAGCGCGACCACTCGCGTTCTGGCATTATCTATATAGCCGGCGAGAGAACCGCTCGTGTGCCCCGTTGATTTAAATCTCTCCATTCGACCGTTGCGCCGTACTTCATATGCATTCAAAACGCGTTACGCGATGTGCACCCTCCCTCGCTTTCCGCCACCCTCTTATGCACGACTGCGAACTGCACGCGACTGTATCCGTGTCGATTCCGGCGCATACTATTACCGCAGAGAAAAAAAATATTTAATGTTTGGTAAAAACTGGACGACCAGCGGGTGTGCCTGATTTGTTATCAGCTCCAACCCTCTCCTCCTCGGACTGGAGACTTTCTCCGCCCTCTCTCGGCTTCTCGCCACTCGGCTTTTTTTTTGCGCTTAGGTCCGCGCCGGTAAGCGTTTTCGGCACGTTTCTGCTATGCACGTACAGGTCCTTCGTTGAAAAATGTTTCTTTTCTTTTTTTCAACGACCCAGTACCACCGCGTCACGTCCGCCACGGAGCGAGCTCACGCAAACGATCGGCGGAAATAACGCTAATTATTTTCGACGAGATAGTTTGACAGCGGCGTTTATCTAACCGAATATTCAGACGTTAACAGTCGGTTTTCTTTTTGTTCCGTGCATTTCGTGAAATTAATCAAATCAACTGTGCACACAGTACGGTAGCTATCTCTCGCTGACAATGTTGACTATCACAACAACGGTAAATTTTAGCATGATGTTGCACTTTATTGAAGGCTAATGCACAAGGGGTAGTAACAAATTCCAACTACCACGCTTATATGGCTAGTTCGCTGTAAAACGATGCAAGATTGCTTTAGAAGATACGAGCGCGAAACGATGCTAGTTAATGGCTGCCAGCCACCTTAGGATTGATTCACAGTTACTGACCTGATGCCCTGCTGAGCATCAAGGATACACACGCAACCTTGCCAAAGTTGAAGCTAATACGTTACGTCAAACATTCAATTCGTTCAGTAATAAAAATTAAACATTGGCGAGGAAAGTTAATATTTCACATTTCCGAGTGTTCCCATGCGCATCGTAAAATATAACATATCCTCATTAAACTATTCCAATAATTATTTCAGCATGTCTCCAAAAGAATGTACTAAATGAGTAACTTATATATGCAAAAGCAGCTAAAAATATAAAAAAATAATATACTAAAATCACTGGATTCCTTGTATCTTTCAGGTTACAAATTGAACGTTTTAGCATTATAAAAGTACTACGTGATTATTGTTGATCGCGTTTCTATTTTATAAATGAATATTATATTTATTATGTAAAAGACAAAATTCTAAAATTTTTTTACTAATCAATAATTGTCTTTTGAATTATTTATTAAATTACTTGTTATTAGTTTTTCATCACTTGCTTTCTTTATAGTAATTTATTTGCTTAGTCTTTTTAGTGAATAAGAAATGTGCTTTGTGTTAAAAAAGAGTACTCACGTGTTAAAAATATGCCGAAACAGTTTTATAACTTTATAAAATGTAAGAAAAAAAAGTGTGTCTAATAGCAAAAAAAATTAAATTGTTCTCATTGTAAGGAGAATGCTTTCTATTGTTGCAACGAGAAAAATACAAAGGAAATTAAATCCTCAACTATTTCAAATCTCTACTATTTCAAATGCAGTTATATTCATCAATCATGTTTAAAAATAGCGGACATTTTGTTACAAAATCAGCTAAAATCTAATTTTCTCCAGTAACAAATGAGACAAATGAATGCTGTTTTAATAAATAAAAATCGTTTTTTTCATTTTATACATATTTTATTAACTAAAACAATAAATTTCTCTTAATTTTTCTTAACTAAAAAAATATTTGATTGATAACACAAATAAAAAAAATTATACAAGTTTCTTTGCTGATATTGTCAAAAAATAATTTCAAGTGGACTTTTGCCAATGAGCTACTCAAATTTACATTTATCGCCTGCTGAATAGTTAAATAATTCCCTAAGATTCCAGGCGTTAAACGGGAAAGCTGTAATGAATCAAGGTAACGAGAGTTATCTCGATGACGATAACTTATCCCGTAAGGAACGGCAAACGGCTTTGTATTAATAGCGACGTAGAGCATCCTGATCTACGACACCACTCATCACTTGCTCAGTATTCGCCTAATAAATTTACCTCTGCCTCTTGTTAAAAACTGTGTTCCGCTTCGCAGAGAAAAGAATCCCACCTCGTGTTTCTAATAAAAATAAAATGTTACAGTATGTGAATCCGCTGTAACACGCAATCCGAGATTTGCGGCAGAAGGGCAAACGGAAGAGAGAGAGAGAGAGAGAGAGAGAGAGAGAGAGAGAGAGAGAGAAAACAATTTTTTCTGTATACGAAAAGATCGATAAGACCTAGATTGCACGTATACTTACACGAGAAACATTCAGAGCGTATTTCCAGCGTTGATCAGTGGGAAGTTTACTTTTTGCATGAAAACAAAGATCTCAGGAGTCCGGAAAATTCTACGGGGAGAATACGCTAAGTGATGGAGTGACCGGCTATTCCGGGTTTAGCAAATACGACACACAAATTACCCAGTTAGTGGCCTTTTACCGAGGGAAAATCTATCATTATCCTTCAATAACCACGGTCACCGTGCTAATTTAATTAATTAAACAAGCACCGCTAATTCTACACTATCATATGAAGGATAACGTTAAGTTACATGAGTTTCTGCCTTGCTGACCGATAAAAAGAATTTACGTGCGATAAGTACTGATAACACTTGATAAACAAATCTCGTAGCGCGAAATAGTTTCGTTATCACTAGGATTAGAAACATTACTTTATAGAAATAACGTATTATCGTTATTTAGGAAATAATGAATTTGTTATACTTCTTTTTAATACTGAAGTATACGGAAAAGTTTCGCTAAGATATTTAAAAATTTACAGATAAATACAGAAAGATACGTATATAAAAATAATTTCATTTTGGACCATCAAAATAATTATATAAAATGCTTAAACTAGAAAGTTATTAAAATGTTAAAACTTTTTACAGCGTTGTCACTAATGTTCAAACATGTAAGATATTACATTAATTAAAGAATTACATTATTTAATTAATCAATATTAAATACATGTATATATATATGTATGTAAGTATGATGTGTGTGTATATATATACACACATACACACACACACACACACACACGTAATATATATGCATAATACTAAACGTACAATTTTTAATTAGTCTATATATATAATAAACTTTTCAATGTTAAAAATCTTATAAATCTTCCAATTCTTTATGTAATGTTTTAATATACTTATCTTTGAAATATGAATTGTAATATTCACAAAGGCAAGTTTTATTTAAAATTTTTATTAAATATTGTTTTAAAATGTTAACGTCATTATTAACAGTGCATTTTAATATATTCACTGTCAGTATAGAAAATTTATAGTTCACGTTACATACACACACACACACACACACACATATACTATAGACTTTTTGTATTGGTAATAATGATTGGAACGCAGTTTAAAGATAAAAAGTGCAAAATATTTTTTAATATTTAAATTTGTATTTAGAATATTTTTATTCCACCCAAAATTATACGATCTATTGAAAGGATATAAAGTTAATAGAGAAAACACACACACACACACACACAACACACACGTTGAAGTAACGATGAAAAGTAACAGCTGAATTCATTACCGTTATAGACAGAAAAAAATAACCATTACCGAAAAAAATTACAGGATAGGATAATTACACAGAAAAAATAATTTCGCAATATCTAAAATAAAAATTTTTTAATATCTAAAATTATTGAGCTAAAAAAAAATCTGAAAATAATTTTGTTGCACGATGAAAATAATTATATTATGTAGGACATTTTAGCTGGATACTAGAATGTTCAAACATTTTACAGCATTGTTTATCATACTTGAGTTATATAATTATTTTAGTTGGTTCAATAAAATTATTTTCAGACTTGTATCTAAAGAAATTTTTAGATATTTCCAAATCTTTCTTTCCGCATATATAGTTTTGGCAGTAAGTATAAAACATTGCGATTAATTTATTCTTTCATTTCATAGTTTTCTCTATAATGATAATAAGAACCAAAAAAGAAGTAATAAAATATTAAAATATAAAAATAAGTATTATTTTTCAATGACTGATTTCGATTTACTTTCTTGTAAACATTTCAATTTTTAAGAGTGTTTATGGCTAAGTCTATATCCAATATTGAGTGCAGTTATAAAATCTAATAATATAATTGCACACAATTCCTCCATATTATGTAAAAGTTAGTATTGCAAGAAAGAAAGAGAGAGTATATTTTCTTAAGTTTCAATTTTCACATTAATTCACTTTAATTGCATCATGGTGTTGTACAACTTACTAAAATCAAATAAAAGCACATAATAATGACTAAAGTTTACTGTTACTTATAAAAAATGTTGATTATCGCGTTCTGCTTTTATAAATAAATTCCGCGAGAGTGGCTGAAACTTGGCCACGAGAAACTTGGCGGTTGGCAATAAGTCTAGAATATAATTACCTTCTGTGTTTGTGTGTTTTATATAAAGTGTCGCAAACTTTCCTGCCGCGTAAAGGTATCGTGTTGCCAATTATACCAGGTTTACGCAATTATTAAGGCCCGCCATTACGTCCAACATGCAAAAAGAAACGCGGGAGCCGAGCAGTTTATTCGCCTCTACGACGTCGTCGCGGTAATTCTATAAATCACTTGGTAAAATCCCATCGCGTTCGTGTATGCATCGTATAATAAATTACTAGAAAAAAATATCAGTTAATAAGTATAATAAAGTAATATTATTATATAGTAATAGATATCGTGCTTCTGATCTATAATTAAGGTTTGTCATTAAATCTCATTAACATCGATTAATTACTATAGATACACTAACTATATTAATATATATATATATATATATATATATATATATATTCGCGAAGTAGACATAGCATCATCTTTAACTCAATGAAGTGAAACATCTTCTTGCGTTGAATTAATCAGTGAACCATAATCCTCGTCAAATATCCAATTAGGAAGATATATAGTTTAGAGATCCGTTCGAGACAGACACAATATCGATTTTCTTTCTGTAGAACGTACATTTGTCCTCATAAAAGTATAATATATGATTGTACAACACAGACGCTTAAGAGCAATGCGTGATAAAGTAAATAATTAGGCGATATTAAAGTTAATTAATGCAGCCGGCATTTCATGCGGTTGCAAAAAAGCAACAGGATTAAATTTACGCTTCCGGAATCTATAAACGTGCTGAGGATTATGGGATAGTGGGAAAATACAATAAAAAAGTACAAATACACTCGCGTAAAATCCAGGAACTAAAGACACCGCGATAGAACAGTTCGACTAACCGCGCGTACGTAGGTCGGCTTTAATTCACATTTGGCTTTCATTACAATATTTATAGTGCGGGTAAGAAATTAATAATTCGCTGCTTCGCTTTTAAAATTTTCATAGAGCACACGGATTCATATACACGCGTTGGAACGAACAATTCCAATAGCGATTCCTGTTCGCAATTAATTCGAAAGTTATTAACATTTTAATTTGTCCATCGGATTTTAACCAGGAAATTTCCGACATGTAAGAACACGAGTGCAAAACTTTCTGACTTCTTGACTTCTAAATATTTACAGAACAATATAAGCATTAAAAAAAAAGCAAAAGTTAGCGAATGTGGAACAACAGCTGCGTGTATCGAGCGGCTGTAACATACACTATAATATCGACTTTTCCCATTTGTGCACATTATTATTGCAATTCGAATATCAGATGATAACTTTGCGATTAGACCGATCATAGTTGTGATATATACAGATTCCATCGTTTTAATCTAAACATCACTAAAATCGTATAATTTGCATTACAGTCCATAACTCTATATGTTTTTCATCAAATATTGATATTCGCACTGTATTAATTATTACGCGAATTCAAAATATTATACAGACCATTTGTAATTACGTGCATTGGTAGAAATAAATTATTCCTCGACATATCATGAAACTCCAGAATAGGAAGTCCGATGTAAATAGTATCGGTAAACTTGACAACAAAATAAAATGCAGGCATATCGAGCGAGACACAATGTGAACGGTCGGTGCGGCGCAATGTCGCGACTGAAATAATTCTCGATTGTCGCGAGCGGCAGGGATTAAATTCTTTTTCGTTTCATTTTGTTCGGCCAAGTCGTTAAATCGGTTTGTACGGGGGTGTAGCGTACCACAAGCCCGAAATACACATCTTCATGCACGCTGATGACTACAAAGCGCGTAGGAAGATTAACGACCCGGTGACGGAAGGAGTTCGATAAATCATCCTGGTGACCCTGCCGTTGCCCGCCTGAGGTTTAGCTTTATTGTTAACTGGCGAACTTACGGCCCGGCCGTAATATAACTTGGGAACGGTCGACAATAAAGACATCGGGAACGAACGATCTGAAATGCAGAAACTTATTTTCCGCGTCTGCAGACTTGCGCTCATTCTTAATTCGCCGACCGCGACCGCGCATTATAATCCGCGAAGAAGATCGCGAGCCGCGGATAAGCGAGATTTGGAAAGCACTGGCGTTCTTATAGTTTAACAAAGTAACTTTGCCGTATCTCAGTATAACGCCAACAGTGTGATTTGTGAAATTCCGAGGAGATGTATCAGTTGAATAAAATATCATTTAGAAAGATATCATTATATCTTTAATATATTAATCACGCTGTTGGAGTTCGAGCGATAAGATGTTACGCCGAGATGAGTTACTTTGTTACACTATAAAATCAAATAATAATTTTGCACTTGTTATAAATCTACTAATTAGGTAATGCATTATTTATACCTTACTTATTCAATTACCTTCAATCTAATAAAATCACGTATAATTATAATATATAATTATACTTTATTTTATTAGATTCATATACCTATCTATATTGATACAAGATAATAAATATATATATATATATTATAATATATATAATAGTATCATCTCATTATTTAGATTTATAACAAATGCGTAATTATGAAAAGGATCGTTTTCAATGTTTAAACTTATTAAAATCTGACATTACAGAGGATTCTTAACTTTTCTACCCGGATAATATTTATGAACAACGCGATTAAACATATCATGGATTTGAACTAATAGAAACGCAAATCAGAATAAATGGTCGAATATGAATTAGTTAAAAGTAACATTATATAATATTCTAATCCGAATACGCATTGTTAATTTCTGGTTTGTGTATTAAATTATTAATAATATTATTCGAATAATTATTATTATTAATATAAACTGGATAGTATTATGCAATGTATTGAAAATATTTTGCAGATTTATTGATCGGGAGAACAGAACAGTAATATCCGCTGTTAAAATTTCAATGCGATTAATCAGAATTAATCGATATAAGCGATGATACAAGTAACAATGCATATTTTACATCTGAAAATATCCCCCTTGCATTGTAGCTAATCGTTTCGTGTGTACTCACTTTCTTTCTCTTTCTCTCTCTCTCTCTCTCTCTCTCTCTCTCTCTCTCTATCGCGCAATAAATCTAACGTACGTGAAGCGGCAGATATTAATTTAATCCCGCTTGATTGAGAAAAGTCTTAATATTGAGACGCAACGCGCGTTTATATTCACAGTATGGTGGTCAACGATGTTTAATGGTAAATTCGCAATTATGCGGCCGATTTCGCGTAATACCACGTTACCTGCAATATGGAAATCTTGCGCTGCGTGAGGATAATACCCTGTCATACTCATGAGTGCTGCATAATATCATATTGCAATACATTATAATCGTAGGTGGCCACGTCGGTAACGGGGCCGTTCAACTGGCACTAACCTTCCGCCCGAGGTCGACTTTTCTCCACCGTCGGGGAAAACGCGGTCAAAGGGATAATATCTTAACTCCTTGACAGATATCCCGGTGTAAGTCAAAGAGACATTGCGATTGAATTTATCAAGAGACGCCGAGTATTCCTGTGAGGGCGGGATTTCGCGAGGAAATCCAACTGCACTTCCTTTTTGCAGTTTGAAACCAGATAGGTACCTCCTCTTCCGACCTCGTGCGAGGTAACGAGTTTTAACAGGTGGTTTCCTCCCTTGAAAATTCAGTTTGCTGTATCCAGAATAATCTGGACTAAAGGTAGATACGCTCGCTCTTCACGCACACTTTGGACTCGTCAAACTTCCGCCAGGTCAACCAACCAAGTGAGAGAGGAGGATATTACCTACTAAACTTCACTTTAAATTTATGATGAAAACGGATCCGCGCGTGAAGATGTTGAATTTAATTCGTGTTTCAATTAAGATGAATAATAACGAGCGCACTCGCGTATCAGAATTTTCCCCCGCGATATACTTCGTTCTATAAAATTAGTAAAGCGTATCACGCGGCGCTTATTACGCAACGTTTCATGTCGTTGAATTTACTTTACAACTTAGATCACGAGTCATTGTCGTCGTTACCGGTACATTGTTTTATCCGCATTTACTTTCCTGCAAGATATTTCGATATATATATATATATATATATATATATATATATATATATATATATATCTTACTTTACTCGATTTCGTATTTAAATGTTACGTCAGAGTTCTGATGAAAAGTGATGTTATAACAGACGTATCTTATCTAAATAACCAGAGATGAGATATTGAGGATAGATTAGTTTGAATCAATATCCATGAAAAATTCCATTGAAAAATGATAACCGATAGTTTGATAATTTTTCAATATGGATACTGATTGGCTGTTTAAATCACGTACCACACATTTGTTGCCTGTTATAAAAATTAATAAAATCATAATACTATTTAGAGAGCCAATCAGATCACAATCTTGATGATTGATCTATTTATCTATAGAGACTATATCAACTAATTCTACAATTTTAACATTAAGTATAAAGTAATAATATTTCATTTTTATAAAAATATTAATTCTTTATTAGCTCTTTTTTACCTTTTATTACCGTCTTTTCCAAGAAAATACAATATGACTAAAGTTGTGTTTACCAATGTATTACAAGAACCTTATAAACTTTTATCATAAATTATACGAAACTTATTAGCTTCGCGCATCTGATGTAAAGTCGCACATGTTCCTCCTCTTTGTTCGCTACAAACCAAACAAATTCAAAATAATGATTCGCGCGCGCGATGATAAAAAATCGGGACTTGAGCATTTCTTCGAAGTGATCGCGAGCTTTATGAGACTTAATATCAGCGTTTCGAAGGTAATTCGTCGCAGCCGGAGACTATCGTTCGCGCGGAATCGCGAGGACGATAAGGACGACGGGCTCGCGTCCGTTGCTTGCGTGCCGTGACAAAGCGCGATCCGCGTGTAAGGTGTGCGAGTATCGCGCGGATCCGGTTGATATAAATGAGGTGTTAACCCCCGTTGGCCCGTGAGGGGATTAAACGTCGAGGGATAAAAGCGCTTCGAAGTACAATAGAACACAGGTAGTCGCGCCGATCGGTATCGGATCGTGATATCGGATATTGCAACACATAACGTCGCGAGCGTTAATCTTTCACAGCGAAAAACGTGTGTTAAAATGTCTACCGTTGTTAAAACTTTTATGTTGAATTTTTTTACATACCGAGTGTTAAAATTTAACATAATGTGATTGTTTTTTGAATATTTTGCGTTAAATGGATTAAAACATTTAACATACCTTAATTAAAATACGATAATTTATGATTAAATAAACAAAAAAAACATAAAAATAATGTTTTGACACGTAAATTCCAAGATAAATTAATAAAAGATAAATGTACGTGTTAAATATGTTATAAATGTCAATTTTACTAAAGAAATATATTCACAATTTGTTTCTAAATTAATTTTTATATACCGTTTACTTTAACATTCATTCTGTGTTATTCATTTTGTGTTATATCAACATAAAACTTGACCATTTGAAGAACGATGTGAAACGTAACACAATTTTAACACAATTTTCCAATTGTGTTTCTAGAAAGGTAGGTTTGGTACTTCCTACAAAGATAAGAAAAAAATTGTTAACGTCTTTGTTGTTTCCACTTTGAATATGTCGTCACGTCTTTGCGAGGCTCGCCTCAGAAGCAGAAACAGAAGCACGCAACGCGTGTGTACCTTATTCCTTCCCTTTCCATTAATAACCATATTTAAACCCTTTTCACTCGTATACCGACTTCACATGAAGGTGCAATTATTTGCACACACCGCATGCACATGTGCGCCCTAGTTTACGTATTGTTAAAGACCGTAATCTGATTGTTTAAAGCAAAATAATAATAATATCGAGGCTCACACGATTGTACTACAGCAGTCCTGTAATATGTGAAATGGATATGTTGAAATGATACAAGAATCGCGAAATCTTGATGCGCGTGTACTTAAACCGCACGGTTCCGCAATCTTCGAGGGGATTGGGGAAAGTTGGAACAATCCAACGTAGTTCGGACTATGTTCTTTGTCGCGTGTACACGTGTAATTTAACGCTGGTGAATATCGCTGTGTCGATGCGATACACCATTGAAGTTGGTGTTGCATGCAGAAATATCGGCCCTTGGTCAAACAATCTGCGCTTACCGCCCTGCATCAAAGTATGCAAGATAGCCCGGACCCTAGTTTGCCCTCACGAAATCACACGCAAACTCGAATTTCGTCACGTTTGTGCAGTAACTTACTGCGTGTTCGCTTTGTCCAGAACGTCGCCGAATATTGACTAAACATGAACGTCCCCACTGTTATCCGCGAGGCATTCGTGATAAAGCAGATTCTGCCAGTCGAATCTAAATTCTATAGAACGATGACTCGCGAGCGTTATCCTTTTTTCATTTCCTAAAGTTTTGCACACGTCGAATTCACTGTCGAATGCGTGTAAAATTGTTACATAAAAATCGTCTTGTTAGCATAGACCGCGCGAAACAACTCTCGATTATGCACTGCGGAGAGAAAAGTGTTTGGTCGAGTGTTTAGTATTTGTGACTGTATAATTACATATAGCAGCGATAATGATTAAGAAGGCCATTTTTATAGTTATTACTGCTATAATGTTAGTAACACTAAGTGTATTTATCGTTTTATATAATTCTATTTAAAAAATATATTTAGATTTGACATAAAAAATGACTAAATTTATTTTCGGTGCCAAGTATATCTTGTTATACATATATATAATTATAAATATAATTATCACTATTAACATTATAACAGTAGATAATATTTATGAAAATGGAGCTTTGTAATTATTTTAATGCAATTACAATTACAAATATCGAACAAATTCTTTCTCAGGGTACCGAAGAAAATAGGATTAAGACCGTTTCTCCCCTATTTCACATCACTCCTAAAACCATCCCTAATGCTAAGCTCGATGCACGCTCTTTCTCTCGTTCTCGAGGGTGCGATATTCATATGAATGACCAGGCAGTCAAAGTGATAAGATATAAGTCGACGACTGGTGGCCATCCACGGCTATTTGCATAATGTAGGCCCTCGTTATGTACGCCCATTAACCTCCGCACCCCCTTCTTCAACGTCCGTTCGAACCCACCGTCGTTGCCAACATTTCCCCTCCCAACTCCCTTCACCGTCGATTCTTCGCCATCCCCTTGAAATCCCTCGGCGAGGTCCTACAGGCCATTTTCCACGCGCGGGCCGTTCGAACGAGGAGTTTACATCTCACCCTAATGCAGCGATGTTTTATTGTTGCGCGGCGGACTATCCCGTGAGATCCATATTATTTTTACGCGGTCATTATTAAACAATGTAACGATATACATGTAGAGACACATATACAAATATGGACGTATACACAGATAATGAAAGTGACCGAAACGACTTCGTGGCAATAGTAATTCTTTTTTTTTTTTGAAAGCTTGCTTGAATGAGATTTATTAGAAATCGTAAAGAGATGAGAATGGACTACTTTCGAGAGAATTATTTTGTTATCTCCGCAGTAACGTTGTTACGCGAAGATGCGTTATGGGACCGCCGGGCATTCCTTGTACTGTTAGTTTCCATCCCAGTGTAGCGCGCGTCTTACGTCATACGTTAATAAAATATCTCGCGAAATGACGTTAAAAAGTCATTCTTGGCGCGATCATTGCAGATAGCAATTTTAGAGTGCGCGGAACGAGAAGTGCATTATTGCGGTACTTCGAGAGTCACCACGCGAATGGGGAGTTTAGGGGCGGAGATAATATCTCGGCTGTACGTAACGGCCTGCGGGAAACAATCGCCGTGAGAGAGAATCTAATTTCTGAGCCGCGGAACGCTCTGCTTTAATCTCGAAATTTCTGCCGCGGAGAAATGATATTTTACTCAGTAATACAATTTAATGGTCGTTATGAAAAACCCGCGAAAAATCGGCCGCGACGCGATGCAACGTACACGCGATCGTTACGCGAAAGTGTCAATTTGTACGCCGATATACCCCGTTATCGTTGGTTTTCAATGTATTTATTATCGCGGGATCCCGCGCTTAAAGAGGAAAAAATGCATTTGAGAGCGGCTCTCGCGCGTTTCACCGCGTTTTTCCGCAGTAAACAGATAATTATCGTGTAAATTAGTCGAAATATACTGGTTAAAATGAATTAGCGTTGGGAAATTTTTGGGTGAGGTAGTAAAAGTGGCGGTAAAACTGGCCGTTTTTACAACATTTATTAGTACCGCGTGTAATTCCGCGATGAAGCATTCGCGATATGCTGACATTGTATATTCCAGTTACTCTTTTTCCAATATCGTGATGAACTGTTGCTGCGAGGCTTTTCACGTCATGATTGTACCGCAACGCTGAACATGATTGAAGGCATCCCCGGAGTAACGGCCGCACTAACAATTTTTCCGTTGTTTGCTGATGGAACTTTTACAGAATTTATGGAATGACAAAATGTTTAATTAAGGAGGTTCTCCAGCTTTTAAAAGGATAGAGGGAAGTTACGCGACTTTTCATATCTTTTATCACAGGAGTTTTTGGTTTACTGCTCTTTCAAATAATGAGTAATGAATCAAATTTTAAGCAATGAGAAAAAAAAGGTATATAATTGGAAGTGTCGAAGAAAATGCTGATTTATTTTCTGTAATGTCAATTGATTAATTTCTAATAAACGGTAATGTTATAATTTCACACTCAACAATGTAACACGTATGTTACTTGACATTTATATTGAATTATTGAATAATTAAATGTAAAATTATAACAATGATGTCATATTACTTTTAGTTGGTGTTGTTGGGATTAAGATTATGTCGCGCAATGTATAATCTAAATAGAATAATTTATGAATATTTAATATTCTTATACAAAAAAAGGTAAAATTTCATTTTTTTTTAATTTCAAAAAATGCTCTTTAAACCTTTTCTTAATACAATTTATAATTTTAAAAAATTCTTTCTCTATGTTGTTTGAGACTTAATTACGTAAAACTCTTCTTCTTATATGATTTAAACTAAAATTGTTGATAATTGTTACGATTAAAAAGATTGAAAAAATTCGAGAAGAAAAATGTCTATTAATCATCAACATATTTTCAGAATTTGATCAAATTCTTATATTAAAAGAAAGCGAAAGATTGAAGAACTTCATTAATCCTCACGTTTCTTTAATAAATTCAAGATTGTGTTCGTACATTTGTTAATATACTTTTTTCTGATCCTCAGAAAAAAAGAGCGTTTTTAGGATGTATTTACGATGCTAAAAAGTATACAATAGATTGCCAATAAATTTTTCGCTTGTTTCTCCAAGAATTCCACCAATGATTGCCTCTCTGAGAAGCAGCCACGATCATCAGAGAAAGAACCAAGGAATGTCCGCACTCAGGTCGCACGTGCAAGCACGGATATAAAACAGCAAGGAAATGAATGAGGTCTTTAATCAAGATTCCTTTTGAGACAATTAATAGGATATGCTTATCTCTCGGCGCTTAAATCACCATTCCAAATCTCTTGTCGCTGCTGACTTCTCTCTTGGAACATATTGTTCTCGTGTATAACGGAAGGCAACCAAGTCTAAAAAGAAAGGAAGTGTGTAGGGGAGTTTATTATTTAACTGCTTCTCGAGTCTTTCCATTGTTTCCGTTTAGTCCCCCGTCCGACCGACCATATTCTCGCACGCCTCGAACATAGTTAACGCAAACAACGTTGTATACCGGAAATGAATCACTAATTAGAGGAAGCAGCGCAGACAAGCCGTCGTATTATAACGTGGATTAACTGCTTTAGAAAATTTAGAAATTGACGAATACCGCTAGTGTCCTTAAACTCAATCTGAGAAAATAACTTCAAAAATATTTTTTCCTTCTTTTGTAGATAACGTGTGTCATATTCCTTAATTAATCCTGAAGTTAAGGATTGTGAATTTAATTGACATTAGTAAACGCATCTCCGTTATTTTTTCGTTCATTAGCGATTTCTAAATCTTAATATTTTTTAATAAAAATTTAGGGCTGTTCTTTTAGCATGAAATGGAGAGGCCGATTTAAAAAAATTTTTTTTCAGTCTAATGTACAATATATATTATAATTAAGTAATAGTTAATAAAAAATATTTACGTTCTCCAACTTACAATTAGAGGAATTGTTCAGTTTCTCATACAATTTTGTTGATCTAACATAACACAGGAACAAATTAATATTTACATTATTTCTGAATTTGAAACTTGAAGCAATTCGTGATTAGTTCTAATTCACTTATATATAATACAAATAAATAACTGAATAAATAATCTAAAAAAACGCGATTCACTTTTCTTATTCAACTTTTATATTTTTGACTCATGTCACTTCCTTGTGGGGAGGGTGAATATACCTACTCGTGTCATAAATTCTGTTAAAAAATGAATTTATTTTATAAAATAAAAAGCAGCAATATACACTCATTTTATTCAATTGGCCAAAAAATTACAATATAAAAATAATTATAATTATTAAAAGTGTTCATCTTTTGATTTTACAAATTTATTTAAATAAGTTAATTTAAATTCTATATGCTTTTTATTTTATAAATTATTATTTTTTAATTATAAAATAAATCCACTTTTCTTAGAAATAGAATTTATAGCATAATGCATATTCCGAATCTTTCGAGTCACTAATCGTTTCTTCTATAAACTTGGATTCTTCTCAATAGTTTCCAGAAAATATGCGTTCCGTACTTGTGTATTTCTTATATATTCTACTGACGTATATTCTACTGACGATGAGAGACACGCGATGTTCAGTTAATGATGTGAAAAAGACAAAAGGTAAAGGCTGCACGCACATTACAGTCGTTTGAACTAACTGCGACTGTTGCAAACATATTTTTCACCTGAGAAAAATGTTTGGTTAAAACCAGACAAACCAGAAGATTCTTTCTGATTTATCAATTAGAATATCAATCAGAATTTTAATAGATTTAATCAGAAAATTCTGATTTATCAATTTTCAACCAAAATACCAATTAATTTAACCAGATATTATTCTCATACATATATGTAAGAAACATTTACATATAAAAAAGATAAGTATGGCATTAATTTCTCCCACAGTATGTGAAAAAAACATTAAGGAAAATGTATTATACATAAAAAAATAAGATAATATCGATAAACTGAGAAATACAAATAAAAAATAAAAATATCCTCCAGGTTTCGTCTACAGCAAAATTATTGATGTGCATACATAATTCTCCAGTATCTAATCATTCTGATTCATCAGAGAATAAAATTTTAATTCAAACTCAAGAAAGTTTCGTGGCAACTTAATGGTTCACTTTGAAAATGCACGTACATTTCGTATACCGTCTCGTTAAGAGTTTCAGATTACATTGTGCGAGACCTACGACATTAAAATTTCTCGCAAAGTTCGACAACGAGAAGTCACAAATGTTAGTGGGGGAGAAAAGAGGAGGAGGAAATAGTATTTCGCGAATTTTTTAAATGAATTAGTGACCAATGTTCTGTGAATGGCAAAATAAAACTTTTCATTTACAATTATTTTTTAGTTTGTAACAAATTGACGAAGTAAACGTTACAAACAATTAGAATTGTTTTTATATACATATAAATAAATCGATTGTAATTAAAGTGAGTATACGAAATGAGCGAATTATACAGAAGCACTCCACGTAAGTACAAGTCATTAATATTGCATAACCACTTCCGGTCGCGATTTCCATTTGGTGCCGGAACTTTCCGTAGTCTATGCATTTGTTTTGGCTCCTCGAAGGGTAGAATGGCGAGACGCAAAATCAGCGCATTTTTTCGGAGGACACGACGTAGTAACCGAAAATTTATGTGGGTCAGCGTTCGTTCATTTTCAGTATATACGATCCTTCCACGCCAAACTTTAAGACCTTGCACTTCAACGAAAAATAATTGCGTCCAAGCGTTCCGACTTTTTCAATAATTTTTTTAATCATTAACTTTTGTGTGTGTGTGTTCGTTTTTACATTATTATTACATTGTGTAAAACTAAACAAAAAAAAATTTGACATAAAAAAAGAAATTCAAGTAAAAGGGAGATTTACTTAAAATATTCGTTTATATGAGCTTTCTATAAATTATTAAAGGAATATTATACATAGAAATTAGTGTAATAAAAATATATAATTTCCGATATTATTATAAAGCGAATACGATATAATTATTTCCGATAGTAAATTTAAATTGCTAAAGTATTGAAGTACTAACTTCAGAATACAGCATCTCCTCTCGGCGACGGGGGTGAGTCAACCTCCATCACTTAAGGAAAGCATTAACCTTATTAGGGCCGCTACTTTCCTATTACGCCTTATTATTTCTCATTCATCTTAACAGCATTTCCATATCCCAAATTGCGATCCATTATTACTTACGACTTACAAGTTTCCGTATAACATCGGCTCTGCTATAATTTCGTATACTCACCTGAAAAGAAAAAAGAAAAATGCACTTTAGAAAGATAGTATACTTTAATAGTGGAGATTATAATGCTGCGAAATACGATATATAATATTAAAGAAAATTCTTAAAACCAACATTGAATTAATATGAGTTTCAATTGCGTCCTTTGTGATACAAAAGCAGTACGCTACATGCATGGTTAACCATTTTAATATATATGTATATTAATATATGTATTAATAATTATTGTATTAACAAATTTTTTATGTAATAATGTTTTATATGTGTATAATCATTTAATAATTTAAATTATTAAAGACATTTAATAATGAAACAACACAATTATTTCTTCATAATATACGTGTATAACTATTTTTTTATAATATAACCATAGTAATTGTATTAAAAATGTATTTTACTTACAGACTTTTATACTAGATTACTAACTTTCCTCAAATACGTAGCTCCCAAAAACCTGTATCCTGGTAAAATATTTTTCATGTACGAATATATATGTATAAATATTCATAAACATATATAATTATATATGTGTCCATGCATGTTCATATATCCTTCTTTCTTTTGTAAAATTACTTTTTAGTATAATAAAAATAATAATAATGAGAAAACATTAAAAATAATTAAAAGAATAATTTTCGCATTGTTTCCGAAAAAAATCACGTTTCGAGAAATGTAAAAAAATTACTCATATATGTATAATTATATATAAAATTATACATAATTATATATGAGCAATTTTTTTATATTTTTCCAAACTTGATATTTTCTAAAACAAATAATGCGAAAATTATCCTTAATTATTTTTTATGTTGTCTCAATATTATTATTTTTATTAAACTAAAAAGTAATTTTACAAAAAAAGAAAGAAGAATGTATGAACATGTATAGATGTGTCTTATAATTATATATGTTTATGAGTATTTACATATTTATGTATATTTATACATATTTATATGTATTCATGCATAAAAAATTGTTTACCAGGTACTGATTTCATACGCATGCATCACGTTAAGGAAATTTTGGAGGACACTAAGCATGTACAGGTTACATGATGGTATACATACAAACTTCACTACTAGACTGATCACACAGCAGTTTGTAATCGCATGATATATAAAAGAATTAACGATCTAATATATAATTTAGATGTTTATAACTTTACTCTTTTGAAAGAAATAAATATAACATGATGAAATTCATTAAATAATATTTGAAAAAAGAAACATATTATTTATAGAATACAGAACAGATAAACATAAATTTTATTCATAAAAATAAAATTATAAGTTGGCAATAAATAATATAATAATGAAGTATACAGATATACAGAAAGAATGGCATGGATATTGTAGAATATTTAATTAATATTTTTTTATTTTCGACGCTGATGATTAAACTTTCGTGGTTGATAATACCAAAGCTTCAAAATCGCGTTCGACGAGCGCGCGTAAATATTTAACAGAATTAAATGCAGTTCTTAAAGCCGGTGAAATTATAATCCATAAATTTTGAAACAACGTTCGATGCGCGCGTGTTATAGGGAATACGAGTAAGTTTTGAATGAAACACAGGGCATCAGATTAATTCCATCGATTGGATGGACAAAATGAAGCAGGAAATTAGAACGTCCTTTGAATTCTCCCTTCCTCTCACGTCAACGATAAGTAAATTCCAAAATTTTATTCGTTTGTCTCGCAAATACAATAAATTCACATTGATAATTATTAATTCATAATATTTACGCAGTACAGGAACAATTGTCGAAAACTGAAATACGAAATAATTTCATAATTTCGAGATATATGAGTTTCCATTTCTTTGAAGCTCTTTATGACGTGTCGATTGAGAAAGCAGAAAGAATTAGATAATTTTGTCGAACGCAACGAAACATTGATATAAATGTTGAGTTAGATAACAAAAAAGTAAGAAAACTCTAATCAACGACATCAGAAAGGAGAAACGGTAGACGAATGAACAGAATGGTAGACGAGGCGAACAATAATAGAATTGATCGAGACGTAAGATGAGATTTCATCGACAAGCAGACGAGGCTAACACTCGATAATGATGCCCTAAGAATGAGTCAACGATTGGGGTTGGAAGCCAAACCGAAGAATTAAAGCGGAAGCCACCATTCGAAAGCTCAACTAAACGATACAAGCGGCCTCGATTATAATTAATTTTACAAAGCGATTAATTAGTACCCGTGTATTTTGCATATGACCGTATGCGAAGACCAACAAAACGCGAGCGGCATAAAATTCAATTCGAAAATTAATGGAGTTATCCCTCGCTCTAGATAATAGAGAGAAAACGCGTTTGAAGTTGTAACAGTGATACACACGCCGATTAAGCGGATTACATTAACATTATGTAATTGTCCTCGTACAACACACTCATACAGAATTAAATGCAATATTAAAGCATATTTGCGTAGTAGACTTTTGTACTTGTTTGTTAGATGGGAAATATTGTACTTTTATTCTGTCAGGGTGTATTCAAAGGTACGTAAATATTTACTTCTGTAAATAGAAAAGGGACTGTAAATGTTACATGTACATGTTGCATAGCAATGTTTGCATGCAAAATATACGACTATTTACCAAATATCCCGACGTTCCCATAATTTTGTTACATATATTTTAACAAGTAAAAGCAGCTCGATATATCTTCATTATACGCTACTCCGGTTTATCCACTACAATAGCATGTAACGGTTTTTATGAAATAATTTTGTAATTAAAAAGCATGTACAAGTTTTTGGCTGAACGAGTTCTTATTGTAGCAACGCATTAAAATTACATTTGAAAAGCGAAGAAAGTTATGTTGATACATGAATTATATCGTCACGTTTTCATTTCTCAAAATTATTGTTGTTGTTATCAAATATTAAAACGTCAAAATTATTATTATCATGAGAATTTCCACGCATCGTTGCCTCATCTACCTCAAAAATAGCACAATACAAAAAACGATTTTCGAGTTGTTATTATAAATAAATTATGTAAACATTATTTTACCAATTATCAAAAGTAAACTGACTTATCTTTATAAAAAATCGTTAAAACGTCAACTCAAAAAGGACAGATTAAAAAAATCATCATAACTAAAAAGGGGATGAATTTAAGTAATGTTAAGAATATATTCTTTTTATCATTATTTAATCAATTTTGTATTATTTAATCAGTCAGTAAGTTCAATGAGAAAGATATTCCGATTGCATCAAGAAATACGAATTCTGATCGAATCTGATATGAATCAGAATTCTGGTTATCGTAATTGAATTTTTAGTTATTTCAATTAGAATCTTTGATAGATTTAACTATAAATTTGTATTTTTCTTATTGAATCTACAAGTATTCTAATTAATGCGATAAATTTTTTTTCAATGTGTTTATCCAATTGAAAAACAGTTGTTTTGCTTTTCTGGGAGATTTTTTTGAATTATATCACTTTTAAAGTATGAGAGCGACATTTTTTTTACGTCTCTAATCTTTTCAAATCTCCTTTTAAATAGACTTGAACTCAAACACGATTTGCAAAAACAAAGTCTGTATTTACACACTATTGTTGTCTCTTATTATTCGTGGGCGCACCACGTATCATATATATATGCCGCCGCGTCGATACGTTTTGTTCCGAGAAAGCCAAGTTCGACCCCATGTCGACGACGACGCCTCGTTATTTATTTGTCGTAGCCTCGTAATGATAAACTTCGGTTGCGGCGGTACGTGACCGTGCCGTAGGTGCTTCCGATACAAGCGAATCGCAAAGACAAACATCTATAGACATGCAACACGTGTCGGTAAGTATCTAACATACGGATAGACAAGACGGTAAATAATTTAGTATCCCTCGGCCGCCCGGCAGTCTGCCGCCCTGTCTGTAAATCCGCAATATACTACCCCTCGCAACACCCTGTCTCACGTCGAATCCCCCACCCCCGTTCTACCGTCAACCGACTTACCCTTACCGTTTCCGCGAAATCGTCCTCGCACCCTCCGCCGACGCGAGTCAATTACCCACCACCCTGCCACCTCCTCATGCGTGGCGGTGCGTAATCGCGCGACTAATTGACACGAGTACTTTTCGACAATGCTGATAAGCCGCGTGACGCGATTCCGGATTAACAATAAACCCGGAAACTTAGCGCGCCAAGATATTTCGTGTCGCGAGCATTCCCGCTAGTCTTCATCGCGATTACGCACGTATACATTGTTCGCGTTCGATGCGAGCGCTTAAACTCCTCCGCCAGAAATCAGACGAGAGCAAAGGCGCGAAGTGCAGCCAGCTGTCGCTGTCGCGTTCGTCACACGTTAATAGAACGCATTCGCGCGCACTCCGGAACTAAGAGGCAGAAAAGCTGACGTCCTTCGGCACAGGCGTGCCAAAAACCTTTTGTTTCCTTTCGCGAGCGAGAAACGCCAGATGAATTTCCTTCCCGCGCGCTGCACGCGCGTGCACTGCAGTTAAGATGTTATTACGCTACAGTTATCGCGTGATATTAAATTCCGTAAATTTCGTTCGTAAGGAAGCGCGATGCTACTTGACATTATATCACGACTTCGGCTCGTTCGCCGACGTGGATCGTTCGGATCTCGTATAAAAATAAACACGTTTGAGTGAAATCGTCATGTTTAGAAAAAAAAAAGAGATATTTTGAAAAATATTATATTTTTGTAAAAAAATAAAACCTAAATATACAAGACTTAAAAGATACAAAAGTTATCATGAAATATTTTTTATATATTTTATCGTTTCGACAGTGATTGGTTTAGAAACAAATGTAAGCGTTAACTTTGAAAAATTGTTTCAGCCTTTAAAATTCAAAATGGAATATATAAAAAATATTGTGTTTTTAAATTTCTAAATTTAACAAAATATTTTGAGGAGAATTAAAACTTTCCGGTCAGTTGCGACATACCCCTCATTCGCGAATATCACGTATCATACAATTGGAACATTTGTGTTAATTGAATACATTTCACATATCCCAAATGGTTCATTTAAATTTTTGTGTTAATTCAATAAAATAAGTGTGTTTAGAGAGTAACTTAAATTTTATGTAAAAAATTAACACAAAGAATATTACATTTTAAAAGCAAGTTGTGAAAGCGTATTTTCTCTCTTAAAATTAACATTTATGTTATTAAATTAACATTTTATTCATTTATGTATTATAAATTTACGTTTTCACTATATTATTCTTGTATTATTCATTTATTTATAATATATATAAGAATTGTATTATTTTAAAAAATGTCAATTTAACATGTACAATATTCAAATAATTACACAACTATATCATATTAAATTAACACAAACAGAAAAAAAAATTTTTTCAAAAGAAAAATTGTCAATCTGAGATAAAAAATTATGCTGACAGAGCATAAAAACAATATACAAATGTAATTTGGTATAAAATACTTTTTGTATTAAAATTCCTGTCTTTCTTTCAGATTACTCCGAATTTAGCACACGATAAAAATAGTCGATCAAAGAGTACAGCAGATAAAAATGGAATGGAAATAAGAATCAGACATTGATGCGCTACGTGCGAACAACACAGATGCGTCAGAGGAAAGGCCGGTTGAAAAGTTACTTGCAAGATCAAGAACTTCCTCGCATCTTGATACAACTTTCTCTGAGAGGCTTAATCCATTTCCGTCTGCACGTTCCGAAACGCGTTGGATTTACAACGACGTAATTTATAGGATCATCTCCTTTTATCTTTGCGTAAAGCTAACACGGAATACTCTCCACTATTTGAATTATTCCGGCATTTCGCATTGTGATCGCGAATCATATAAACAAAATTGCGCGGGAATGTGCACGCTATACTGTCAGAAAATCTCTGTCGGTGAAAATGCATCGAAATATTTCGCGGAAGAATGATTCGGAAGCTTTATTGCGTACTCAGCGCGCATTGTTAGTATTTATCGTAACACATAAAAAAATTAAAACATGAACAAAAACAACAAGAGTAAGATAAATTGCATAATTCACGGTTACATTTTAAAATGTCGAAAATGTTTAAAATAGTGTTATTTTTTCCGAGACGTGAGGATAATAAACTTGAATACTAATCTTGCTTCCGTAAATTCCGTGCTTATAAAATGGTTAGCAAAGTCACGTTTCGTCGCATTCTATAATGCATTCTAAAATTAGTTGGAATTCACGGAAACTACTATGCTACGATCTACGATCTCGGCAACTATATGGCAGGCGATCTTTAAAGCGTGTCGCGAAATGTCTACCGCGCCCTTTCGTGTTTCGCATTCTTCTTCCCTGGTATGCTGTAAGGTGAGGGGTCAGAAATCGATTGCTCCTGGAAACGATTCGATATGATAAACCGTCCCGATAACGTAGCGCGCAACAAGCGAGGTTTACAATTTACCTTTCGCCACTGAAGCCGTGATAAAGCGTTCGGCGATGTATGTAAGTGATCCGCGATAATAAAGTCATTATGTAGTGCGTTAGCTGAGTTAGATTATAAACCTGAGTATATTTATATTTTAATTAATTACTCTTAACTTGTTCCAACACGTATATGTTTTATACGTTTGTGGTACACACGAAAGTTCCGATCGGAAAATAGAAATGAGTAATCGAAGAAGGAGTTCGATTCGCGTTTGGCGAGCACACACTGCACGGAGAGAGTAAACAAGCCTTACGGTCACTGAGCTCTTTCTACTCGAACCAATGTCTCGAACGTGTAATGAGTACCAATCCACTGCTCAAAGTAAATTAGGACAAGTAGCGAGTGAAAATGGCCAACAAAGAGCGCAGAGCACAATTGACGGATACACAAGAAGGTAAAAGAATGTAAGAGAGATGATAAGGTAAAGGAGATGATAAGAGAGTTAATAGAGATCGAAGAGGATAGATCAAAAACACACACACACACTCTCTCTCTCTTTCTCTCTCTCTCTCTCTCTCTCTCTCTCTCTCTCTCTCTCATACACACATTCACAAACATAATTATTCTTTTTGAAAGAAAGTTTTTTTTTTCGCAATCTAGGGATAATGATCCATGTTGGTTGACCGCGTACCTAAAGGGAAACATGTAAGCAGCATTCGATTCCCATTAAGAAATGTTAGAAGGCTTCGTCACGCAAATAGCAAAAATAGCAATGGAAATCAGACTTACATATCGCTGCCTTGCTTCAAAAATAATACAATGAAAAGACATGATATTTTTATTTATTACAATAAATGAAATAAATATTATCCTCTATCAAAAATGAAATAATAATTTAACTGTATAAAAAAATCTTAAAATCCTTACAACTCAAGAAAGATAGTTCTTTAAATGAAATTGACTTATGAATTGATTTAACTAAAAATATTAGGTGTTGGAATTAATTCGTAGCGTTTTTAATGAAAGAATGTTATTTATTTCACATGAGCATTAAAAAATACATTAATGAAAGTACTTCCCATCACTTGTAAAACGCTACGAATTAATTCCAACACCTAATATATTATTTTGTCAATACTATTTAATTAATTAATCATTTTCTGTTAAGTTAAAAAATAGTTATTTCCATTTTTTCTGGGAAACTTTATTTTTTTTTGTTTTTTTTTTAAGTGTGTCACTTGAAAATAAAGGGAAGGAGTATATATATATTCATAGTTATACATATATCTGCAGAATTATAATTTCAGTTATAAAAGTATATTTATGGAATAGAAGTGAAAGGTTTCATAAAAATTAAATAAAATCATTTTTTTTAATCTGGATTACAGTGTCAAATTGTTCTCTATAATAATAGTAGCATTACATCGGGAATAATTTAATTGTTCCAGCAAGAATCAAATAGGAAATATAAGAGTTTGACATTTGCAAAAAATATTTTTAATAAAAATAATTTGTAAAATTTTGTTAACAAAAGATGAAAAAGTTATTGCTTTATTTTTAAAATACTTGAATAATATTTTCTTTTTCATCTTTATCACTATAAATGTTATAAAAACAAATGAGCATGAAATATTATGTGTTAAATATTATAGACAATATATAACATATAAAATTTTCACAGAAAAACAAGAGGATTTCATTTTTTTAAATGGGTCCACTCAAAATATTAATTAATTAATCAAAGCCAAAACTCAATTTTTATATCTATTATACGCCTAGAAAAAAATTATCATACTTATACAATAAACGATTTGAAGATGAGAAACTTTTTCTTCGTTTTTAGAAAATTTGACTTTTCGAAATTTGTGTGAGTATAAAAAAAAACCTTCAATTGAACCCTTGAATTGAAATAGTAACTTGATAATTAATTGAGGATCAAAAAAATATTGAAATATGATTTGTTCATAAAGTACTATCATATTTTGATCATTCTAGGGATATGAATAAACGGATGTTGATCCATTGTTGCTTGGAATGATCGTCGAGCAAATTCGCCGTAACTCAGTAGAGTACACCTTGGAAGACACCTAGCAGCTGGTGCCAGTTTCGGATTACGTATCGTCTTTGTAGATTCCGCCAAATACGTATTCCCGCCGTCTGGCCGGCCTGGCACGCCATGCGTTATGTTAAGAAGTGCAGTTAATTACGAAGATAATTTCGAGTCGTGTGTTTGCGTGCAGCACATAACGAGCTTCCGACTTCGGGAGTTTCTGCCATGCAAGCCAATCTGCTTTAAATCCACCGTCCTACCACCGCGCCGCTGCCGCCGCCGCCGCCGTCGCCGCTACCCTCGTCTCGCGCGGCGTCGACGTGCCAACCATCGGCGCACCTCCCCATCAGTGCGATCGTTATCAGACAGACAGATTTAAACGAAAATCTCCGATCGGGTGTTCGGGAGAGGCCTTCACTCAATTGGTTTGGATCTACCAGCAACGGTCGCTGGAATTCCACAAAGGAGAGGCTAAATCCGGGATGATAATGCACTAAATTTATGACAGTCTTCTCCGAATTAATATCCGTTTAGGAAAGAAGAAAATTTTAGAAATGTGTAAACTCCGCGTTTGTGCGAAACTTTTATCGCTTAAAATAATCTTTAAGCACACACACACACACACACACACGCGCGCGCGCGCGCTGCATTAAGATTTCTTTCTCTGTGGTATACACATATTTTGTATAGCCTGTGGTATACATATATTTTGTATAGCTCTGTGGTATATATATATTTTTTTTATATATTCACACATGCTAAGTGTGCGCACGCGTCTACAGGTCTTTGAACAAGAATTTTGCAGGATTGCTTCGGAGAAAGGGTTTTTGTAAGGCTCTCTCATTTTTCTTCAAAAATGCTAGCAAACATGTAGAATACATACATTGAACACATATGCCTTCTTGTTCTGACTTTACATTTCGTGATTATTTTACTTATATTTTGCATAACATGTGCTTATGTATATAAATAAAATAAAAATATAAGAAATAAAACAAAATAAAATTATAAAATATCAGGCCAATTGATAAGTGAAATGAATATTACTTTCTTTAAATATGTTAAACAATATAAATGTACAGGTTAAATCAATTGGATCAGCATAACAAATATGATAATAACCATGAATCAATAAAAACATATCTTATAAGAAGTTATAAAATAAATAAAAAGTATGTACAAGTAATTCTTGTATACACTTTTTTATCCATTTTATAATTTCTCATGGGATGCATTCTTATTTATAATGATTAAAAAAGACTATAAAGTTAAAACATTCCGTAATCATGTTTATTAATCGACAAAGATATTTAGTATTACATAATTAAACTAACACCTGTTTTACTCTTTAACTAACCTAATATCTTCATTCAGAAAAATTTTTTTGATATGTGATCAACAAAAACCACTTGTCGTCCTAACGAAATATTTTGTTAGAATAACCCAATTGTTGATTAGGACAACAAAGTTTTTATTAGAATATGTGATTAACAAAAACTTTTGTTTTATCCTAACAAAAAGTTTTATTAGTATAACCAAATTTTTGGTTAGAATAACAATAAGGTTTTCGTTGATTATATATCAACAAAATTTTTTCTGAATGTTATTATACAATAATAATATATTATATTATTATTAAGGTTCGGTATTGTACGTCTAAACGAAATACGTTTATATGTATAGTTAGCATATCTATTTAATAAAAACGTTTTTCCGTATAAGTATTTTAAGTATAAGTGTTTTAAGTAGAGCTCGCTATTATATGTCTAAATGAAAATACGTTTACATGTTTACACGTATATTTAGTACATCCATCCATAAAAAATATCTTTTTAAATATTTTCACATTTTTTTTTTATGAACGTTTATCCCTTTATTAAGGAGTTTTTCTAGTGTGACGGATTGAAAAAAATCAAAAATTTTTTTAGTAAAAATGACGTTTGAATGTAGTAAAAACGGAAAAAATATGAAAAATAGATGTACAAACGAAAAATCGATCGTTTCGGAATGTGTAAACGAAAACCTATTTGTATGGCGATTCATGTCATTTTGAACATAGTTTGTGCAATTTGAATTTATCTGTCGCAGTCAACCTTTCTCGAAACTTTAATTGTTCATAACTTTTTAACTAAAGATGTACAAACGAAAAATCGATTTGTTTCGGAATGTGCAAACTCAAGTCTATCGATTAAGACTTTTTCAATCCAATTTGCTCCAAGTTGAGAAGCCAGTGTAAAGTTAGCCCCTAAAATTGTTTTTTAAATAATTTTTTTACCAAAAGTGCAAACGAAAATTCGAAATGTGCATATATGTGCAAATGAGGAGTAATGAAATGAATTATAGAAAGTTAATTTTATAAAAAGTTGGGGGGCCAACTTCTCTACAGATTAGCTAGTTATACATATAACTGAATATATGGGCTCATGAAAAAAGATTTCTATTTAATATTTATATATGTATATATATATATATATATATATATATATATTATAATTAAAAGAGTAGTGCGCTCCTTTTTAAAATGTTAAACTATAATATAAGAAAATGTGTAAAAAAAAAATCAATTTCTAATTTTATAAAAAAAATATTAAAATATTCGACAAAATAGTTTTCATAAATAAATGTGTTAAATACGTGTGTAAATGTATTCTCGTTTAAATACATAATACCTTGACTTAAAACATGTATATTCGGAAAAACGTTTCTAATAAACAAATATGCTAATTGTATGTGTAAATGTTTATTTACAAATAAACGTTTTTCTAAAAGTGAATATAAATGGATAAACGTTTCACTTTTACACATATCTTCAAAAAACGGAATAAAATCAGAGCGCTACCCTAATAATTTTATCCGGGATACATCCTAAAGATGTTAGAATATTTAAAGGATATACGAATGTCCTAAGTACATTCCATGGAGATCTGTGCTGTAAGGGTAAATAATTATTATCAATATGAAGTAACTATAAAATTAATTTAATTAAAAAATAAAATTCTTTTATTGTAAATACGTAAACAAAATAACATGATAATATGTTAATGATAAAGAGATTACATAAATTTTAATAAAATCCGCAATTAAAAATGGCAAAAATTTGGATTCACGCATTTCTTGCAACTCCATTTGTTAAATGGAGTGTACTATTGTGACATATTTTCGAATAACGTTTCAAAGCGTGCTTTGCGTAGCGTTGACGTTGCCCTCTGACCTGTTTTACTAGCAAAAACACCTGAAGAGCCAATATTGTTGCTTCACGTTCATAAATGTGTCTAATAAATCACACCACATACGCAATCATAAAACATTCGTAATACGTTCACATCTGTTTTGATTCAAACGTGATAACCGCATGAGTTAACCGTTTGTTTCTATTTTTTTCTCGTAATTCCGCATTCCTTTAACCGGAATAATGTTGTTGGAGATATGAATTATAGTCTATCACTGAAATTTCACGCGAGAAAAATTTTATGAAAACGTCTCTCACTTTTTTAAGCGCAGGAAACAATTTTCGGATCAACATTACCCGAGCATTCTTTAACATCTACATGGAGTCCGCATGATCGGCGTAGCGAAACTCTCACAGCTTGAAGTAATGCATTTTTCAAGCTGTCTAATTACTCTGTTCTCGGAAAAGCTTGGCGTTATTCAATTTCCTCGAAATTCATCGCGAACTACATATCCAGTAATTTTTAATAATACTAATTGCCAATTTACAATAATGTAATAATAGTGTGTCATCAATAATGAAGAAAGATCTCTCCAAGGCTATTGAATACAGAGAACTCGTTACGGCTATTATATATACATTTTTCTTTCTGAATAAATTGTTTTTGGGCGTATTACCAAATCAATTCAAGAGATTGCAAATGTATGGTATATAAATATTAAATTCATACGAAATAATTTAAAAACTCTCAAGATCCAGTTTCGATCGCGGTATAGGCATTATTTCTTACTTTTATTACTATTAAAACTGGTGGTGAATTTGTGCAAATTGAATAAACTGATAATCGAATAAACGTTAATAGAATATTGACGCAATTGAAGAAATACATCAATAAACATCAATAAACATCAATAAACGAATGTTTATTAATTTTTCACACAGCACATAATGCCATTGACGCCGTGAATATGTATGGTATTTACAAAAGCAACGTTGAATGTTGGCAATTTCGAAACCGTATTCGACGAAAACGCATAATTTTTCAACATCCATATACATACATTTGAGAAATTTCAATGCTCTCACAACCCGCTCGCGAGACATTTCCAGATCTCACCGTAGAGTCGTTCATATTTCATTGCCACTTTAGTCACTGAATTTACGAGATGCACGAATTCCCGTAAATTATAAATTGAGTGAAAAGACGTGCATTTATGTAGATATGTTCTAAAATTGCTTTCGCACGCTTGCATATATAATACAAAGCATTATCGCCGTACCGCCCTTTCATCAAGTCGAACTAATCACTGATTTATGACCCCATTAAGGCAGTTAGAAGAATAGAAGTAGAAATACAATTAAATCCTCTCGAATACACTTTTCACAAGTCTTTCCTCTTTTTATTCTACAATTGAACACAGTACTGTCCCATTTGTTTCCCCTTGATTTCTCAAATTCACCCCTGGTATCATAATCTTAGCGCTCGAGTTTCCAAGAGTTGCCAAGTCGTCGCGCACTTTGAAAGTTCTTTCTCGCAGCTGCGGCAGATTCCGTGATCATCGAGCTCTACAGCCATTGCTCATCGCTGCCGGTCGACCGAGTCAGATAGATAAATTAGCAGTTTAATTTGCGTTTAATTAAACGGCGCCGTCGGTGTGCTCCACTTAGAATAATATACGTCAACCAACAATTTCCTCTTTGAAGTCATTTTTACGACACCGCAATTTCATACTTTGCAAAACGCATGAAAATCCATTTTTATTTTAATTTTAAAAGTTTCTCTCGTAGAATGTAGAACTTAAAAATTTTGCCAAATTTTGCCATCTGTTTATTAGCAACTATAATATTTTCTAGGTTTGTTCATAATGTATCAACAATTAGTTGACACTGATCCAGAAGAGATATTATTAAATTTGAAGAGAAATATTAATTTTATCTCTGAAATAATTTAATTTGAACACGTCGCTATTTTCACTTGCTTGGCCAATTAATATTTAATTTATTTCGATTTTTGATCACATGAAATAAATAACAGATGAATTAAGAATTTTAAAGATATTTAATAAAATGTTTGGCTTCGAAACGCTTGTTTACTGCATTAAATTGAAATAAATTCTGTAGAAAGTATTTTGTACTGTGTAGTAAAAAATGTATTTTACATTATATTAAAAAGCAATCTCTGTGTGGACTTTTTAACTTATTCGAATGTTAATTTGACTGTGAATATAATGTAATTGCGTTATTTAAATATTTTATATTAAATTAATATTTAACATTCCTTAATGTTGAAAATAATACAATCTATAAGTAAGTAACACATAACAAAAATAGTTTATTTTAAAATGAAAATTCTAAGATTAATGAATAAAATGTATTATTATTAACATATTAGACAGATATTAATTTTATTAAAACGTAAATGTAATATGTTATAAATGTTAATTTTATTAAAAACGTGTTAATTTGACATATTATAAATGTGCTTCCACAATTTCATTACAGATTGTGACATGTGATACATGTTAAATTTAATACAAATTTTCCAATTCTATATATCTTTAAGCAGCATATCGGAATCATCGTAATATCTAAAATATTGATGCTTCGATAATTTTCTCTATCAATTTTTCTCTAGCAATTTTCTCTATCATTTACCATATTGGCTAAGTAAGAAATATAGGATGAAAATAACTTTTGAAAGTATCGAACAAATGTGAGTAAATGAAATAGCATTTCAAAATAAATTAATAAATTAATTTATTTAATTTGCGTCTAATTAACGGCTGTCGTCAAAGCGTGGTCTCCGTATCTGTATTGCGGGGACTGATGCTCCCGACTTCCTCCTGGGTATTGATTACAAATTCAGATAACATAACAAGCTAACGAGCGATAATTATCGCGCGCGCTCTCCCGTCCGAATCTCGGCGAGTGATTTAATCAACGTCGCGTACGCACGCGCGCGTACACGTGCGCGTGCACGCGGTGTGTCAGCGCGCGCGACCTTTGACGTTGCACGCCGAGCCATTAATAGGAAGCGTCGTTTCGCCAATTATCGCGCGGACAAGGACCGAATCAAGGGCGGCTCGAGAGAAGATCGTGTTTCCCACGATCCGATTTACGGGCGATCGATGGGCGATGCGCGAACGGGTGACTGCACAAACTGCACCGCCGAGTGCATTCTCCCAGATCCTGGTTCGATTCTGGGTTCGCGCGCGATACCTATCTTATTCCTCGTGCAAACCGGAATTTCCACGACTATTTTTCGCAGCGCGCTGATATGCCTTAAGACGTGAACGGATGTCCCGTAAAGGAGTTCACATCCATGGGAACGGATCACGTGCTCGTACCTACAAACTATTCAACCATTCTCACCAAGATGCAGTTTCAAAGGATGAAAATAAAATTTTCAAACCTTACCACACTGATATTCCTCTTCTGGAGAAGTTTGTTTATTGTAAATGCAATTTGCTTTGACTAATTCTAATTTGTCAAAATTTGTACACAGTTGAAAAAAATTTATTAACACATTTTACTTGTTTCAAACAATCTATTCAAGGTTTTTTTCTGTTAATTTTATTCAAGATGAATATGTTAAAAAATAACACAAATATGTAAACAATTAACACAAAAATATAATACTTTGGAAGCAAATTGTGGAAGTACTTTTTTCTACTAAAATTAACATTTAAATATATGTGTATCAAATTATAGATGTAATTTGATATTTTTTTTTATTTATTTGATTTTATTTATTTATCTTAAAATTTACATTTTAAAGCTATATTATTTTTATATTGTGTTCACTTATTAGACAACAAATTATCTTATTTTAATACTACGAAATATTAAATATCAATTGAACACAAAATATTAAAATAACAAAAATCATATCGTTAATTAACATTAAGGTATGTTAAAAAATCAACAAATGATTTAAGAAGGATGGTTTTAATTAATACAAAAAAAAATACAAACTGATTTTACACCGTGCAAGGAAATAATACGCGATAATTTTGTTACCTCCTGGTGTGAAATTTTATGCCGCGATTGTGTAATTGCTCTATTTAACATGATGAAATGCCAAGCATATGTCATCAGCGAGATCATATAAATAATGAGCGTATTATTAAATGTTATTTATTAAACGCACTTGGAGATCAATCAGAAAATGTCCAACAAATTTAACTGATTAAAATGCGATATAACTATATATTACGCTGTGTTGACTATTATAAAAAAAAAAAAAGAATACAGCAGAGACCGCGTATGTCGATAATATTGATATGTCAGGCGGTTCAGAAGTTTGCGCACGGAAAACGGTACAGCCGGACAAATAATCCGAGTGTATCGATAAATATGTATGTGCAAATATATATGACCGTATAATATGCCGCATGATTCCATGCGAAAAGTACATTTATCTGAATATTGTTTTGAGGTCGTAGCGAACGATATACCAGCGGTTTGCTGTAGTTACAAAAGGCGGTTAACCGAATTACCATTCCAAACCAATATTCCATTAGAAATGTGAAAAAGGAGATGCAAATTTAAACGCTACGGATAGATGAAATTGCGATGAAATCTCTTTTGTTTTTTTGTTCTTTAGAACGATTTTCTTTCTGATTTGCGTTTGTAAGATTTAATGGCATTTACTTGTAACGGTAGAATCCGAATCATTAAAACATAGGTTGAAAAAAATTCGGTTTCGCATATGAAAAAGAGCGTATGAAATGGGAAAAAACATTATCTTGTAACGAGCGTAACGAGATACCAGAAGGTATCAGATAAACGATGTTGTTAATATCGTTATACGGATTACATATATGTATATGTTATACATTTCTCATTTTGCAACAGAAAACATTTTTTATCAGATCACGATAAATCTTTCCAGGAGAATACAATTATTGACATGTTATATATGGAAATATTATGCAGTATAGAGCTATCAACTATTCACAAAACAAATATATATATTTTATATATATATATATATATATATATATATATAGAAAGAGAGAGAGAAAGAGAGAGAGAGAGAGAGAGAGGGAGGAAGAGAGAGAGGGGAGTACTCATTCTCATATCTCAAATTATCGATTAATCTCTAGAGGTTCATCCTGGATTCCCAGGAATCTACGATCCGCTTAGCTTTACGAGAATACGAGAAATTCCTAAATCGTCGTCGTGTTACATCATGCATTTACTTATTAAAGGCAAACTTTAAATGTGTGCAGTAATACCTCACTTGCAGGTAATAATAAATGTATAGACATTCTCTTTTGTCGATTCGTAATCGCTGTCTCTTTAATATTGGAAAGATTAGATCTGAAAAAATATGAATTAATGATCAGAATAGATTAAAACCACTTGGTACGATTTGACTGATCATGTATTCTGTCACATATCCTATATTTTGTATAATTAGAATAATATAATTACCTTTATGTAATTAAAATAATGGAATTATTTTACATAATAAGAATAATGGAATTATTTTACATAATTACAACATTTAATATAAATATAATTCTTTATATATATATGTATATATATATATATATATATATATATATATATATATATATAATGTGTGTATACATATGTATGTATGTAATATCTACACTGGAATAAACTAAAAATTGTCTATACACAAATATATTAGAAATTAATATAAATATCATGTAAAAAATTAACACAAAAAATATAACATTAAAATCATTTGTAAACAAATTATGGAAATATTAGGTGTTGGAATTAATTCGTAGCGTTTTACAAGTGATGGGAAGTACTTTCATTAATGTATTTTTTAATGCTCATGTGAAATAAATAACATTCTTTCATTAAAAAACGCTACGAATTAATTCCAACACCTAATATATTTTTTCAATTGAATTATCATTTGTAATATGTTAAATTAATGTATTTGATAAGACAGAAAAGTTTTTTACCACTTCATGATAAAATTATTTTATATTTCTATTTATTTAACTTAGAATTTATGTTTCGAAATAAATTAATTTTATATTATTTGTTCACTTACTATATAAATTATAAATTACTTACTTAATAAATTATGTGATTTTAACTAAAGAACATTAAATATCAATTTAATATAAAATATGGAAATAACACAAAAAGTTACATTATATTAAATTAACATGGATATGTTAAAAATTCAACACAAAAAAATTAAAAAGAATTTTAACACAAATACAAAATATTTTCTATTGCATACTATGTAGTAATATATTTTTCAGACTTTTATACGGAGTCCGTGTTTTAAATTTTACAGGTTTTTCTTAAGTAGGATTTATCATTCTATATATTTCTTTCCTTAAAATATAACAGCATTTCAATGCTATAGTGACTTCTCATCCTGTAAAGATTAAGGACGTAAAGTGAATATGGCAATGTTCTCAATTCTTTTTAATTACAAAAAATTACTCCGTTGTAACTAAGAAATTATTTCTGTATTATTGGTCTACAAGACCATACGTCCCTATCAATATTAAACGTGATGATCTGATTCTGAGTTTTAATGATATAATATATATCGTGTAAACAATATAAGAGGGATGATAATTACAGGCGATCGTATGTATCAGACGCGATAATGCGGAAATTAATGTCGCACTTTGCTCGTTCAGGTAGGAAAAGGTGTCGCGATGCAAATGTTTACCGGGGGGGATTAGCGCTGTTGCAATATGCTGCAAAACAGCTTTGCTTCGTCTAAGAAAGGGAGAAAAAAAACAACGACCAGCCGAGGAAGAACCTGAAACTGTGATGCGGCTGTGCCTCCCTTTCAAATCAACGGAGAGGATTCTGGAGCACGTATTTTAACTACTTCTCTTACAACCGTAACATGTGCTCGGTTCGCCAAGCCGTGTTTTCTAAAAATAAGATCCGCACTGACTGTTCCGGGGTCAGGAGAGGGGTTAGGGATATAATGAGTCTTCGTGGCGACAACGGCGGTTTACAAAGAAATCGTTGGCCGGATCGTGTGCACGACCGTCGCGGCACCTGTGATTTGCGACGAAACAACCCCCGGCCCCCGAGCCGAACTACCCCCTAATACGCCTCGGTGTCGCAACCGTCGCTTTCTTGTCCGTACGACGCTTATTCACATGAATATGTGGCATCGTGTGGTAACCATTCTGCAAGCTTGTAACGCAGGTTATATAAACGGGAGCACGCGCGCGGGCAAATGCTCCGACACAGTTATGGTTGTCGGAGAACAAATGGGTGAAGAAAAGAAAGGGGGGAGGGGGGCACGCCGCCGCGCCGAGTGGGCGTAAAGCGCGAGGGTGTGTTGCACGAGATTTTTGTGGTTGCGTGTGCCGTTGCATGACGCCTGTATTACCCGCGGCATGCCACCGTCTCTTTCCACCCTCTGCCAAACACACTAATGCTTCTGCCGATATTAACTCGGCGATTTCTGACCTTTTCTAGGAACTGCACCGCCATTTTCGGGGTAAACGACGGAGCCGACGCCGGTTTGGGACGAGGGAGAGAAATAGGAGACGGAGGGTGGAAACTTTAATGAGGCGGGCGTCGTACACACGATGCTCGATAAGATTCGTCGTCCCCGCGACAATGGTGAACGATAGCGAGGGACAGAGGCTGATCATGAAATTTCAGCGGAAATTTTCGCTAATGTTAGAGTCCCTCTAGTAAGAGTCTGCCGACTTTGACAGGGTTAGACAGTATGCTCAAATATTCCGATAATGGGGTAAATAAAGCAAACAAAGCCAAGTGTACAATATAATATTGATAATCTTTAAAGTAGAAGTACCACAATACCTCATGCATACAATTATCTTAAAAATCTTCTTGAAAAAAAAAATTAAAATATTATTGTCCAGAAGTCTTAGAGTTCATTATTTTTACATCCCTACGTCGTAAGAGTACGAGTAATGTAAATTTACCTCTATACATACTATTAAAAAATGTACATGTTACATACTTCAGATTTGGTATTCTGGAAGACTTACTCAAAGTCATGATACATCTATGCTGCCATATGTTGTTAAGGTATGATTCTGAGTAATTTAGATAATTTTAGCAATAGCTCGTTGATTGTTAACACAGAATTTGACAATAAAGATGTGTTTAACTCGCGTACCACGTTTTGCGTAGAAAGTTAGAATTTCGTTTTTATTGTAAAATGTATCCAAAACTGTAAACTGTATGGAAAACTGTAAATCCATACGAAGTGAGGTTCCACGTGAGTTTATAACTTTCCACACAAAGCGAGATTTAATCCTATGTATCTAATTTTTTGATAGTGAAATCCTTCTTGGTAGGAAGGAAGGAACCTACTGCATCTATGTGTACATTTTACAACGTAAAACGAGGTCCTATATGGGTTTATAATTTTCCACACAAAATATACATTATATGTATTATTATTCAAAATATCAAAAAAAATAATAAACTTTGATTAATAAGGTTTTTTTACGATTAAAACCTTTTGATGATCACTCAGGATCGTGACAACATAGGTACGTTAAGGTAGTTGAAATCGATGAGATCGTCACTAATATGCAGTTCCATATTTGAATAATAAGTACATTCAACAGATATAGCAACTCAGTAAGCGTCTACTTCTTTAATACTATGATTCTTTAATGATTACTTCCTTTTCATTTCTTCATTAGATCTAAGTAAGTATAGAAACCAATCATAATAAAGAATCTCTGAGCATTCATTGAACTGCTTTGTCTACTAAACGTTGTTATTATTTAAATATACTCAGATATACTCAAGACATACTCAAATAATCTAAACTTAAGTGTTATAAAGTTAACCATGTTTCTCATGGCAAGTCAAATAGTATAAAAAAAAAGTTTAGAAGATTATAGGTTCTCATTATTTTTTCGTTTAAAGAAGAGAGCAAATAGGATCAAAACTATAAAATTTAAACATGTATTTACTTATTTAAATATTTTAGACGCCATGATGCCATATGTGTTTATAAAACTTTTAAAATATCAATAAAGTTGTCAATAAAAGAATGTGACTGAAAATGAATATTTAGCAGATTTAACTCTGTTAACCTCTTATGATATAATTATGAGTAATGAAAAACAAATAAATTTTTAAAATCATCAGGTTCCCAGAGCACATCCTGTATAATTTTAATAATTTTTATTATTTTAATTTCTGTTTAAATTTTTTATTTTATTCAATTTTTGCGCTATTAGATAAAGAATTCCGCCATATTACCGTTCATAAACTTACCATAAACAATTTGTAATAAGTAATAAAATAAAGTGCCTGGCTAGAGTCTAGTCTTACTTGAATGACTCTAGGCGTGTTTGATCGCGGCGCAAATCGTGGACGCAATTTGTAATACATTTAGATTTGTCAGACTGCACGAAGGTCCAATACACTTTGCCGAGATCTTATTATCACAATCTTTCATGCGGACGGCGATCACGGCTATTCCATTACGCGAAATTATTTGAGTAAACGTCACAAGCGGAAAAATATGTAACGCATGAACGAGCGAAGCTATCATTAAAATGAGTCATGTCAGCAACATGCTAAGAAGCTTAGAGGCTTTGCGGTCGTCCGTAACGGCAATTTTTTTTTCGCGAAAATAAGATGTACCTACTCCAGTGCCACTGTAAATCGTGTTTTAATTTTCTCTAAATGTCGCAGGATAAGCATTAAAAACACATTCCCGAAATCGTTTTATTATTCTGTACTGCGCTGTTTTAACGACTTCGAAGGTGAGCACTTTGTGATTTCTCTCTTATCTCACTCGAACTTGCTCGTCGTAAATTAACATCCCTGAATCGCGAGAGAAAGAGAGAGAGAGAGAGAGAGAGAGAGAGAGAGAGAGAGAGAGAGAGAGAGAGCGAATTATTAATTTCAACCAAATATTATATACTTTCTTGGCTCCAAAAATAATCACAAACCAATAAAAATTATATCAATAAGAGTCACGGCAATTATTAATGTCGAAATATTAACAGAATATTAACAGATTACATACTGTTTGCAAAGACGGATGATGCAAATTTAAACCTGCAGACATTTCGACTTCTAGTTTAAGTCCTCTTCAATGCAATGAGAAATACACAAAAATTATTAGTTATCAATTTCTTTTCATATTATATTTATCTAAAGCACTATCTGATGAGAATGTAACATCTATCGCTCTTAAAACGTGAAATGTGGCGCATTTCCGACTTTCGCGAAATGAAATTCCAAGTTGAGATTCTGATATCATGAGGATTTTTCCCCGAGACGTTTCGTAATCCAATCCGATGCCCGATAGTTCGATCCGATTCGCGGGTTTCTAGGGGTATATCGACATCCCGAGACTTGAATCCTTATCGCGACGATATCCCGAAATTTTCTGGCGATTCGGGTGCGGTTTCGGGCCCTCGAGAATAGCTTACACGTACGAGGTACGTTATACACGTGCCCCGAGTCGTCTCCAGGCGCCGCGACGCGCCGTCGTCGTCGTGAAATCCGACGGCGAAGTCGCCGCATGTACAGGCGCGCGCGTCGAATGAAGTGCATGACTAATGGCGGTACGTGATTAAAACTTTCATCGTAATTTCCAACACGTAAAATTTCGCATTTACGCGGAGCGGGGCAGAGGAATACGCGTGGGCGTGCATACGAATCGCCGTAACGCCGGTCATCATTAGGAGGACCCAATCGCGGACTCGCGATTTGCAACGAATCGTGTGATCCGTCTTTATTTCAGCTCGACGAGAGTTCATCCTTTCGCATAATCGTTCATTTGATTTCTGTGCTCAACAACCGGCCCGTTTGGGAAACACTGTATCCATTGTCGATGAAAAATTAACAGTCAAACGGCCAATCCGTTACAAAACATGTCTTGACATATAATAAGTGCAAAAGTAATATATTCGTACAAAATGGATATTTTATTATAAACTATTATTTTTAGAAGTAAATATTTATTAGCAATTTATTAATAAAAAATTAATTGTGTGTGTGTGTGTGTATGTGTGTGCGCGCGTGTGATAATTAAACAAAAATAAAAAAATTGTGTTATAGCACATAAAAAATATTCGTAACACCCAAAATAAACATTATAATTAATAATTTATTAACCAAAAGTAAAATAGAATGTATATTTCTCAAAATTATTTTACCTAAAAAATGTGTAACAATTAAAATATATTATCTCAATAATAAGCGAAAATTAAAAATTATATTATTTGGATGCGCACAAAAATTTTTAATTTTTGCTTATTATTAAGATAATATATTTCAATTGTTACACATTTTTTAGATAAAATAATTTTGAGAAATATACATTCTATTTTACTTTTGGTTAATAAATTACTAATTATAATGTTTATTTTATGTGTTATGAATATTTTTTATGCGCAATAACACAATTTTTTTATTTTTGTTTAATTATCATACGCACGCGCACACACACACACACACACACACACACACACACACACACAATTCAATCGAGAAATTTAGCTTTTAAAAGCACGAACACATGCAACAATTCTGACCGTAAAGCGCTTTTATTTATATCAGGATAGAATGTATTCATTGTTAATAAATTATTATTTATTTTCTACACGGTCTTTTGAACAAAAATTTCTCCTATACTTCTCTCGAATACTTTTTGCATTCACTGTAAATAGTAGAAGTGCAGAGAATGCCTGCAAGGATGAAGCAACAAAAATTAACAATCATGAGCACCGCGTAGACTCAAATATTTTTTAACGCAAAAATTGTTGTTCTGTAATTATAAACAGTGAAAATAACAGAGGGCAAACTAGCTGACCAATAATGCCGCTTTGAAATTTGAATCCCTTTTGAAGTGCAATTTCACCGAGACGCATTATCTCGTTGCTCGAGGGATTTATATGAATTTTCATGGCGCAATAAATAGGTTTTTATATGAGTGCTAAAAAGCGATATGATAAACATGATGAAAGAGAGAAAAATAAGATTTCCTAATCAATATTGTCATTTAAATATTCTCATTTAGCTTTTTTTCCGAATTGGATTAAATAAATCTATCGTTCGTTTTATAACTTGATGAATTAAGTTAGTACTTTTATAAATATATTTAATGATAATTTTATAATTATTTAATGATAACTCATTAATTAATATTTAATTATTAGGTGTTGGAATTAATTCGTAGCGTTTTTTAATGAAAGAATGTTATTTATTTCACATGAGCATTAAAAAATACATTAATGAAAGTACTTCCCATCACTTGTAAAACGCTACGAATTAATTCCAACACCTAATAGTATTTTTTACTTTGTAAAAATAAAAATAATATAAAAAGCCAATGCGGTTAACAAATTTAAGTATAACAAATTTAATCGGGAAAATACGGTCAATGTATTGTACGAATGAAATCGGACCAGTACACATACATACATACATATATCTAATTTTGAGAATGATAGTTTCGCCACGCGTTGGTTGCAGTCTGTCTAAAGTTATCCGAGAGCCACCACCAATGTAGTTTACTATCTATCGCGTCCTAGAGAAGTTCCAATCTGTCTTCTCCTCCTCCTATTACTCCTCCTCCTCTACCCTTGGTCCAATCCTCATCCCAACCGTCCAATTCCCCGCAGGCTTAACCGGACTTTGAAAGAGAAAATAACGAGCGTCTCGTTCATCCTGCGCTGCGCGTCAAGCACTGCTCCATCCTCTCCAACCCCTTCATTCCCCGGCTAATTCGTTCAGAAATAATAGTCCAACAGTCCTCAAAGCGACATTGCAGTCAGGGCGACTGTCGTAGAGTAAGGGTGGCTGTGGAACTAAAGGCTTATCAGAAATAGCAATCGTCCTGGCTATGTCGCGATGTGTCTCGCAAATAATGCGACTGTAAGTTCGACATATCTGATTTAGCGTCCTATAATTGGAGCCCGAGGTCTCACTTCGTTATTTATCTGCAATCTCGACGGCGGAAGACGATTGTTTTAATCTTCCGTGGCTCTGGTCCCGCCAAGTATAGTAATGAAAAATGTAAGTATTTGTCAGAGAAGTTTGTAGTCGAAACTGGTAACAATTGTTTGGTTATCGGTAAACTGTATGACATACTAAACAAGCCATTTTAGTCGTTTTAGCATAAAAATGTACAAGGTTGAAATTATTGCCTGAATAATTCTCGTTCTTTCCACGTCACATCTAATTTCGAAATCGATTTTAGAATATTTGAAAAGATCAGTGACACTGAGGACAAAAAGTATCTAACATTTTTATTACAATTTATTTAATATTCATTAATAAAATTCAATTGATAAAATAAGGTGCTCCGTTTTTATAGTTGATAGTCTATTATTGCTATAACGTCAGTAATAATAATTACATATTTCTAATATATAATTAATTAAATATATAATTAATATACTCATATATTTTTTCTTTTTTTTATTCTATTATTGTACTATATACCAGTAAACACACACACGAGTATAAATACTTTCATGTATAATTTTAAAATCCCCTTATAATAATCATATTTATAATTCTAAAAAATGTATAATTGGCAATGACTATAAATTACAATTAAAGTATAACAATTGCAACCACTTTTCTTCTCAATAAATGTAGTAAATATTATAATATATTATGCTAATTCATGCGTCATAGCGACTTCTTTCCAAAAGTGAACCTGTCATGGTAGGTGATACATAGCAAAAAGTATCGAACGGCGATTTACGCGAAATAAACGGCGCACGTTTGATTTTCATCGCAAAATTAATGCCGCGTTGTTTTAATGCTCCTCGTGTTTGCTGTGTTGTATTAACAATCGTTTATGATTACACAACGCCGCGGGACGGTCCGAAAACCAAGTACCGGAGACCCCGACAAACGTTCCTAGTTAGCGACACAAAGCAGCAATCGGAACGCGAACCGTCGGAACAGTAACACGCGGACTCGCTTCGTTAGGCACTTTCCGGTCCGAATGAAAATAATTACCTTTTTGCTTGGAACTGAAACAGGACATAAGCGAATTAACGGCACCTATACACAGAGTTCGGACCATTTGCATCGATGTATGCGCGCGTGCGTTCGTGCGAATTCGATGGGGGAGGGGGGGGGCGAGGAAGAATGCGAAAAAAAAAATGGAAAAAGAGAAACCCGCGACAAAGGGTGATAATAAGTTTCTGTAATTTTAGCAGGAAGCGAATAAGCAAATTCTACATCTAATAACTGGCATCAGGAGCCGCGTGACGCAAGAGAAAAGAAAGAATGTCGTTGCGGTCGCGGGTACAATTAGCGAATGCGTCGCGCGCGGAGGGTAATCGCCTCGAAAACGTATTTCAGGTCTCAAGGAAAACTTATGCCGTTAATTCGCGAATTCGTTCCCCGAAAACGCTCGTTCGAATTAATTGCGAAAGACGACACCGAACGAGGTCGGTCGAGTTATGCGGGGGCACAGGAAAATTATAGTGTTCTGCAGAGCATTCACAATTAGTAGATACGTTGAAAGGGAAAAAATAGTACTGCATTATGCGATGTATAATTTATCATGATCTTTGACATAGTTGCGGTATTAACTAATCATTGAAACCAATACTTAAATAGTTAAATAAAATTTTATTATTTTTAACTTTAAAATACGTCAAAATGTATTATTTTAATACAAAATAGAATTAGTTAAGAGACAATTATATCAGCCTATTTCTGTGGTATAATTGCTTATAAAAAAATACGTGGGAAAGTGTCCCCATTTAATTTCGATGAATTTTTAATATGTTGTAGTCTAGATTAAAATAAGGGATACTTTTTTTATGCACTCATATAAATTTTTAAAGGATAAAACGTCTCTTTGGAGAAAATGAGTTTTATTTTCTTTCGAAACAAACATCGGCAAAACCATAAGAGATGAAGAAAAGTTTTTTAAATGGAAACTGAAAGATTTTAGAGTACTTTAAGAGTACTTTATGTTAATAATTTAACAATCTCTTTTTTTATTTCCTTTAATAAAAATTTTTTATCAAAAAAATTGTTTTACCATTATTAATTATTTTTGAAAACTTTTATTTCTTTATCAACTTTTATTTGAAAACTTTTTTCCATTTCTTATACTTTCACTTTCAAGTTTCAACGATATTCGATTCGAAACTAACCAAGAGTGTTTTACAAGTATGTATGGGTATATGTATAAAAACATATGTCGCTTTTATTTTGCTTCTAGATTACAACATATTACAAGTGTTCCTCGTTAATTTCAAAGTAAACCGTGTTCCTATTAACACATACATTTAATAAATAATAAATTAAATTTGAGTCAAATTGTTTGACTTCATTGTTTTAGTTAAATTAACGACATATTGAGTAAGAGTGGCAATCTACAGAAATGATTAAAAATAACTAAAATGAAGTATAATTTGACATTATGAATTTAACAATATGCGCGGATAAGAAATATTTTAATATGTATAATGCAACGAGCCTTGCATTATATTTTACGGAAATTTATTAAAATGATAATCCGTACCCTGTCCCGCGCTGTAGATTTCGACGTGTCAGACGCGACGTACGTGGGATACAACCGGGATTTGTATTTTATTTATTTCGCGGATGTAAAGCTTCCGCCCACTATAAATCGCGCCAGTCTCGTACGTCGTCGTTTAATAAATTTTGCGTATTTTAATGCGTTCGCACCAGCCGTTGTGAAAGATGAGTCGTGATTAGTACGATGAGGATGAACGTTGGTTTCATGAATCCATCTTAAATATTTTATCCCAACTGTAAGCCGATCTTCGGTAAATCCGCGCAACAAGCGAACGGTGCGTATTACTGTGTAATCCGGTTCTGCGTTTAACAACTGCCTGATCGAGACAGAGCAGAAATCTTGCGGCGCGCGGTCGCGGTTACAATTAGTAAATGCGATTAGCTAAATGGGCGCGCGACTGCAGGCTACGCGCTAGTACGGACGCAATTATTACCGAGATTAATTTTGCGAGAGTTATCAGGTTTAACTGTGAGCCCAGCTTACTTCACGACGGTTGAGCAACAGCAGCTGTACGAATCGCAGAAAGTACTACGGCGAAGTAGCGTGAATTAAACGTTATATATCAAAGGGTCACTTGACGGATTAATCGCTTAACGAGATTGGTATCCTCGATAAAAACGAAGAGGATTACATGTTGAAAATATTTTGCGAAATATATACGTAACATTTCTTTAAAAAAAAATGCTACTGCTATGATAAATTGCATACCACTAAAAGAGTAAAAGAGTACATCTGCATTTAGTGATAATATTATTAATTTTTAAATATTTAATTATTTTCTTCACAGAGAATGTGTCAAAACAATTTTGTTGAAATATATACAAAACCTTTCTTTAAAAAAAAAATGTAATTATCATGGTAAATTATGCACTATTTAAAAAATAAAAATAAATTTACTATTATATTATTATATTATTTTTTAATTTAATTATCCTTTTTTGCCAAAGGCTAATGTATTAAAAGTAATCTTGCAAAATATGTAGGAAACGTTTCTAAAAAAAAATGATGAGTGATTTTATTATGATAAATTATAAAAGAATAAAAGTAAATCTTTATTTAGCGATAATATAATTAACTTTCAAATATTTAACACATTCTTGCCAGTATTGATCGTACCTCGATAATATTGACGGTCTCTTACGCTGAATTACAGAACAAGCATATTCTTCGAGCTGTATTCCGTGATTTCTTGGTAAGAAATACAGAAAACGAGTCAGCTATAGCCGCAGCGACCTACATCATCTTCCTGGAACTTAACCTAGTGCATTCGTAGCACTGAGTTTCAAGCTCATCGTAGTGCATTTAGAACAAAGTTCGCGAACAAAGTCGTGTAATGACAAAGTTCAACGAGTACATCGCATGCAAACATACCGAAAACAAGATTATTAAATATTCCGTCAAATCTACGTTCATTTCGAATTGAGCCGTCGATAGTGTACATTAAATTTTAGTTTAGTTGTACTTATTCCTTATTTATCTAAATTATCTATTTATTTTTTCTATGTACATATTATGAAATGAATTGGAAAGATATTTTCAAAACATAATTTTACGACAAAAAAATCTTGCGTCCTACCCTATTTTTCTATTCTTTTAACTGTAATTTTTTTAATTAACTAATCAAACATTAAGTAAAGAAAAACACGTGTTTCATGACATGTTAATGTCCTGGGAAAGAAATGTAACAAGCGATATAAAACAAGGTTTAACATAGATTGTTACGGAGTATCGACCTAACGGCAATTTTGTGCAGTATGAGACTCACATAGTGTTTTTACTCACACTGCCATTTTATCTGATCGCTGCTAGCTGCACGCAGATAAGCGTATATTACAACGCATTGTATACGATTTCCAAGGATATAAACTGGCTATCGTTATCATATATGCCGTACGATTGTATCATTCGTTAAAACAACAATTTATACAGCAAGCGTAGCGAACCTAAAGTATTTTACATCTATGTAATAATAAACTATGTAATAAGTTACGTATGGCTACCGTGAATAAGTTGAAACATTTTTTATTTTCTATTACCTAATGAGTTTTGCACACAGAACGCGGTAATGCTGACGGTGAAAATTGGTGCAGTAGTCCATCAATTTACTGCTTTTTCATAAAAGCGAAAGAATAGCGTTCAGCAGGAAAAGCATGAGCTTTGCAACTGTTGTAAGATTTTTTAATATTGATTATACATTTAGATCCAGCAGAAAAACTAAGAACAAGAACCAATTATATTAAAGAATCTTACAATAATTACAAATATCAACCTTATAAGTATGAACTGGCAATCTCTTGGTAAACAGAACAGTAATTGTGTCTTCAATAGGTGCTCGATTTTGCAAGAGATAGCGTTGCAATATGTTAGATAAGGGTACACGTAAGCGTTGAGTGAGACAGAACATAAGAAACTGAACTTGGAATTTAAAAGTCTGTATTAGCCTTTAAAGGGAATGCTGGAGCAACGAACTTGATCAATGATAATACAAACTTTTTAACTCAAAATTCAATTTCTTACATTGTCGTTCTATCTCACTCAAACACATCTATCCTTGTTTAACTATTGCAACTTCATCTCTTGCAAGATCGAGCACCAACTGAAAACACAATTATTGCTCTGTTTATCATTTTGAATCTCTGCTAAGCATATGTATTCACAAGAAATACGCTCAAGTTAATATTTTTTTACGCGTCACGATAGCATCTCCTTAAAAATATATTCTTTTTATCGATACTATTAGATCAATCAATAACTTTCTGTCAAGCTAAAAAAAACAGTTCTTTTCTTTCTTCTGGAAAACTTAATTTTGTAAATTTTGTTATTTTTAAAGTAAGAGAAGAAGTATATGCACATATAACTCTATTACAGATTCTTCGAAATGATATTTCCAAATGCATTATACATTCCTCGCCATAAATACTTTTACCTAAGGATTATCGGGATAATTTTAAACTTTTTCCATAGAAAATTCTTGGCACTGAAATTAAACCACATCGAAGTTGCACCTCGTAGAGTATATAAATCTCCGTACGTACACCTTTAATTGAGTCTCAAATAAAAATACGGTAACTGAAGATCAAATCGTTGAGACCACAAAGGTCCGTTTCTCGACCATTTGGAAAGGAATATCGGTCTCAAACCAGTCTGAGAGTTTAGTCGGCGTGGCTCGGTCTCAGGGGGTGAGTTCCGATGGCTTATACGAAAACTTTTCTTAGGGAAATACGATCGTAATCAGACCGTGCATCCCCTCCAGAGGCGCGCACCCGACATCACGACGCTAAAAACTCGTTAGTTGCTAGATCGTTAGTAGAGACGAAAATCAAAAGGCTCGCGCCAGTAATCGGGGTACGGATTGCGCCATTGAGATTTGTGATGCTTGACGGCGCGGTCAGACGCACGACGCAGCACAGAAATGTGTGTGCTGCTTTTATTCTCTATCCCCTTTCAACTTGGCTTCTTTCTTTCTCGCTCTATAGTCCTCTTTCTCTCTCCCTCTACTGACAATCCGCTGTCCCCGAAGCCGCGAACGCGTATTCCTGCCAGTGTCTCCATAAATATGCATTCCGTTTAATGAGACTCCGGTAACACTGAGAGAGAGCACGGTTTACGAGCGTACGCAGTCACGTTGCGTATACGCAAACGAACAGTATACGCGACAGTATACGGCATAATGCCATTGAGTGTTGTGCGTCATATGCCATAGTTCCTTTCATTAAATGTCACCGAAACATTATTATCTCACGAATTATTTTGTGGAAAGATTGCGCAATCAGGATAAGCAATCAGGATCTTCGTCATAAATACTCGAGCTCGAGAGAAGATTTAGCGATTATATGGACTCGCACGACAAATGTAAACGTGTAATTAAATTAAATATGCTTTCATATGTGTGTGATTTAGTTTTCCATAAAATTTATACTGTACTACACGTTTAAATGTATAAATCTATTTCTATGTATGGAGTATAGTGTGTTTTTTTGCTGCACGAAAAACTAAATCTCACACATATGAATCACATATTTATTACACACTTGGATTTGCAGTGCGATTGCTCTAATCTGCGGTCGGAAGCAATTGAAGGACTTGCTGCAACAGTGGGCTGACTCACATTTTGTAAAAACAAAGAAAATGAAGTTTAAAGTTAAAGTGATGGAAAGAATATATTTATTTGCACATTGCTACAAAAACTCTCATATTTTGGCACATGTCCAAAAAATTGATTACATGTTGATTATAGGTTACAGGCAAATGTTATGAGAAGAATAAACATTTCTCTACATCAGATGATTACATTGTTGTAAGCGATAGAAAAAAATCACCGCACAAATATGACAATAGTAATGGATTAGTCCAACCTTCGAGACAAAAATAGAAAAGTCCATCAATCACTCATTTCTGGACACAAGTCATTTTTGTATGCAAAGTCTTAAATTTTATTAAAATCACACAAGAGAGAAAGACGTAGAATTCACTATTTCTTTCTCTTTTTCTTTGTTGCTCTCTCTCTCTTTTTCTCTCACACAGAGGTTGCTAAAACATTACGGACCAATAAAAACTATCTTATATTCAGGCTCTTATTAGAAGATCTCTATTTATTTTTATTAATATCACTTAACTTAAATATGACTATTGTTGATTATAATTATTGTAGATTAGTCCCACTGCAAGTCCTTCAATTGATATATATCCTTTGATATCCTTAAGAAAAACAGAGAAAACGTTTCTTAAATCGGTTAAAGAATTTGTATAGATAATGAAACGGTAATTCACTCGAGACAGTCTATACCACATGTGAGGAAACCGATAGTTCGCTTCATCATCCCGCAGGGCGCAATTTGCGGTGCCTCGTCGTTACGTCTATATCCAGTCGCGAAACTTAGTAGGCGTGTTAGGTAAGTACGGTTTATCCGTATTTTGCATAATACGACCTTTAACCTTGGCTGTACCCACAGGAAGCGTCTATGTGCGATACCCAGATACCGCGAATTAGGGAGGTGCAAAGTGTAACTTTAAGTTTCATTTTCTTAGATATACATCCCCATTTTCCTAATTAGTTAATTCTATTAATTCTTCGTATCGTTCTATCTATGCTTAAGAGCTCTATGCTCTATTAAAATATTCTTTTAAAATATTAAGAACACGCGCTAATAAGCAAATTATATGATTTAGATTGATTACGTAACTTGTACTAACTCATGTTTATAAGAACTTTTAATCTCGTGCTGTCGGCATCACTTGCAATAATTACGGTAGTAAGTTGCGGATGAACTTCAGCCCCATGATCGATCGTTCGTGCTGCAGGCTGCTTTGGAGCTATTTGCTAGCGGGATCGAGTGGAACGTGCTTCGTCCAATTTTGAAGTTTAACAAACTCTCTGGACGCGCACGCCACGTCGTCTTATTTAAATTACATCGTATAAGAGATAATCTTGCACGTTTTCTTTTTCTGGTTAATAACCACTTACCGTTTTCTAATTAAGTAACCGATTAAGGAAATTTCCTCTAGATCTACGATGGACGAAACCGAGAAAGTGGATCGCAATTAAGTTTAATCTCAAGTCGTGTTCCCTTTGTTCCTGAGAGTTACTCGTCTGCATATAGGCGATATGATGCGACAGCCGCAGAAAAAGAAGCTGACGGGGAAAAAGGGGAGCCTTTTAATCGAGACGGTCACATTTAAGAAGACTTCATTACGTTTCTTACTTTGGTGAGATGACTTAACTTCGGTTTCTTCACTTTCATTAAAACTCGTGCTGACGCTTCATAGTCGAATAGTAAGATTCTAGTCTTCCAAGTTTTTAATTGAGGAATCGTTGCCCTTTACATTTCTAATTAATGTATCTCTTCTTTCTTCAATGTACCAATAGTGTTAAATAATATAAAATTTATTTTATTATTATGAAATCGTTAGTAATCGCAAAATCGTTTAAATTCAAGTGCAAATATTTTGTATAATTTGTTAAAATAAAATAATTTCCTCCTTTGAGGAAATACAAATGTACTAAATAACATATAAATTAAGATAATTTCAGGTATCTAATTTCAAATTAAACAGTAGTATTAAAAAAATTAAATTGCTTTTAATTAAATATTTGCCGGACAGAATAATTTAATTAAACACGTTGGAGAGTAATTATTACCAGAATCGTGCTGTCTAATTGATTCATTATATGCTTGAGTTGAAAATCTGACGCTAATTTTATGTTGATATTGGAAAACAGTTTTAATTATGAAAGAGTACGAAAGATTGTAAATTTTACGCACACAGACAAAATCCAAGCTAATAAATCTCTATTAACGTAGATATTCCCTTTATATGACAAATAGCTCCGTTGTCTTACCGAGAGCAAACCACGCGAAAAGATTTTCGATATTTCGTTCGTGGCATCGATAATAAATCATCGGGTTATCAATATTCTCGCGCCTCATCCTACGAAATAGCATTCAGATATAATGTCGTGGTTAGAATTTATTTCATACGATCAATCTTTGCGGGCAAACCAGCTATGATTCACGAGATTAACCTGCGGCGGTTAGAGAAAATCCAACAGTACAGTTTGCGACACACTCGCGATAAATTATATCGACTTCATGAACGTTGAATAAATAGAACGAACGAGCGGATAATAATTATTTAGTCAGATCAGGTCGATATTACTGACTTAAATCCAGTTGAACCATTTTTCTTCCACCGCTTTAACACATAGAATGTCGCGTACCTACCTCTCACAAAGGAACGAGATGCGTGCCTGCAGCTACCTACTAGAAGGTGTAAGATTGATCAGGCGGCGCGAAAAGGTTTTGAAGCAACAAGTATCATTAATCTAGCAGCCTTCAAAATTAACTAACAGCGTTGCTGATACATAATTTTATTTTCAAGTGATAACAGCTCACCGGACGTAAAGGAAAATTGAAATTAATTATTCAATGAATCTTAACAGGAACAGATATAAATTGACGATAGCTCTTAAGGCTATAGTTCTCTGAAATCATCAATCATTTAATTCTTTAGCGCGTGAGATCTTGGCCCGTTGATAAAATTCGGTATGTTTAAGTGTCCTTGCGCGCGCCGTTAAATCCTTCGACTAAATCCGCTATGATTCACGAGATTGACCAGCGGTCGAGAGGATCCGACAGCAGCCTCGGCTCTCGCGACGTTTCGCAGGCCCATAAATTTCAATGTGTTATCGATCGGCTTCGACGAGTAGCCGTGCGCGCGTGTTGTAACCCAAAGAAAGTGTGTGTTCGTTTGTATGGCGTTGATTTACGTCGGATAATATCGAATTACGATCGTAGGAGATTGTTGGTGTTCAGCGTGGTTACCAATGAAGGGAAAGGATGTGTTGACGAGAGGATAAAGCTACAAGAATGATTCTCTGGTTTGGGGAATTCTCATTGAATGTGATCAATATCGTTAACAATCTCTGTCCTCTCTTTTATAATATACATATTTCAAAAATTATATTTATATAACAGATTTATTAAAAGAGGAATGATATGCGCTTATCGCAAATATTCTCTTTAAGATACCCATTCAGTCGATCGTATCATCAATATGATTGGAGGAAACGTTCCCCGAAGATAATCCAATTTAATCACGTCATCGGAATTCAATCTCTCGACGATTTTTCACTAGAAAGCACAGACCTGAAAATTTGTCTTTATTCTACTAGATAGCCAATAAAGATTATCAATTATAGTCACAGAGATACGATACGTAGACAAGGCTCTGATAGGAAATTTCTTGTAATATTTCTAAGCGGATTATACAATTCAATCGTTAAAAGAAAGTCTAGTCCCAAGACTAAGGACGGAAACATGTCGGTCACGAAGATACTTCGATCAGAGATATTATATACGCGATTTATTACAGATATGAAACGATCGTTAAGGGACTGCGAACAATCAAGGGAATAGGAAACAGGGAATAGAGAATAAGAATTTCAACTTATCAGAAATCATGTACTGTGGAATACACAGTTTCTGAGACCATAGACAGTGTTTCACAGATCATAGTCATTGTTACACACACAGTGAAATAAAAGCAAGAAGCGCGCTTTCCGCGCGCAGATTTGAACATGGCTAAACATTGATTACGTTTACACCGTACGCTTAGTTCGCGATTTATACGGTAAGTGTTTAACCTTTGTTTAACCTACAGAATAAATAAAGACACTTATTGTATAGGTCGCGAATTAAGGATACAGTATAAACGTAGCCAATATCGTACAAAGCACGTACTATTCCCCTCCTACGCAGCGGATAGGAAAGCGATGTTTAATTGTTACAAATAGTGTATAAAATTTGCCGAAAAAATAAAAGTTGGTGCCGATGAAATAAAACAAGAATAAACTGATCTTAATATATTGTTATCAATGATCGGTCTAAACTGACCTAATCAGGGTTCAAGATAAAGCTAGGTTTTTATGAGAAAGGATTGTCACCATAAAAGTACAATTACTTGTAACTAATTGTGATTATTATTTATGAAAAAATATACTCCACGTTCTTATTAACTGGAAAAGAATTAGATTAAGACTAATGTTATTGTTGTAATCGGTTAAAATATCTAAAAAAAAATAATTGTTTATAAAACTGATGAAACGTATGTGAATTGTAGAAAATACATAAGGTTTGATGAAGAGGTATAGATATAATAAGGTATTGACAGATGTCGAAGAGAATCAAAATCCAAATAGCCGTGAAATAGCTTAATAAAATATTTTTAAAAAACATACATAATTTTTTTATTTTATAAAAATAAATAAGTATTTAATGAATATTACAACTGTGCTTCTATTAATTTTATTTAATTCTTAATGCCAAACAAAAAGAGAATCCTATTTTATATATGTTAATTAAAATAAAAATAATTGTTATTTTCAATTACTTAAGATGCATATATCAAAAAATATAAGATGCATCCAATAATATGGCCAGAGATTGTAGATTGAAAAGAGATCATGAGGTAAAACAAAGATCATTTGTGCCATGAAGCGTGGGATCGTCCCGACGATGGTTGCGTGTTGCGTCGGTCGTGCCGAACCTGTCATTCACACACCGACCTTTTCACTTTCCTCGCACAAATAACTTTTATTCCGTGGTTACTGATCTTTGATTGAATTCGCGTCGGATTCCTGACTACCGCGACCGTTTGCCCGCTTTAGTTTCGATTCCGTCTACCTTCGCAACTTTTTATGGGATTGGTTTCAGAGATTCAACCCGATAATAGAAATTGAGGATTGAAAATGATTATAATGTGATAGTGAAACTATATTAAATATATATATGGAATAAATTGGTATGGAGTAAGATATATGATTTTAAAAAAATATTCATATTAGAGAGTACTGATTTTTCGTGCTAAAAAATTCTTTGTTCTATCTTTGTTCTATCTGTTTTTAGTGAAAAAAATATACAAAGTAAAAAAATTCAAAAAGTAAAGTTACAACAATTATAGTGGATAATTTTAAGATTATTTATATTAAAAATGCACTTTTACGTAGTAAGGATACAACTTCAAATAAAATTATTTCTTTCAATAATATGAATTAAACAATTTATAAAAGTAAATTTACACACAGTCAATTTTATAAAAATCATGTATCTAATAATTTATCAAATTCACGAATTATATACAATTCTTTTTCAACTAAAAATTCACAGAAAAATATGTCCGAAATAAAGCGTACTCAAGATTTTTGTAAATGACATCTTATGTTCTCTTTTTAGACACATAGTTCGGGAATTAATGCACGTATCTCAGAAAACATCCAAAAGACGTCTTAAAACAAACGACTGTAAGACAAACTTTTTTAAAAATAAAAACATCTTTTAGATTAAAAAAAAAATATTTAAAAATTATTCAAGTTTAGATATATATATATATATATATATATATATATATATATATAACTAATTACATTATCGATTTTATTTATGTAATATCGAATGAAATTTATGATATTATCAATCTGTAGATATAATATATAATCTACAAAAATATTGAATGTTAATTATAATAATAAATCCAGCACTTCGATATTTTATATTGTTAATAGTGTTTCGTAATTGCACAATTACAATTACATAAAACAGTCCAAAATGCATTGATAAGAGGAAGAATACGAAGCAGAAGTTGGAATTACCTGAAAATCGATATATCAATAATTTTCTACACAATATGAGTGTTTAAAAAAGGGACACAAGACGTTTTACAGATGTCTTGAGAACATCTTTATAATATGATGTCTGAAAAACATCTTGATGATATCTTCAGGACATCTTACGTTCATATTTTGGATATATTGTTCCCTAAATAGTATGAAAACTAATTTCACAACTAGTTGTCCAAATATAATTATAAATTATTATTTCCGTAATACGTGTTTGGCTCCATTATTTTTAATACCCGCACAAACAACATCGAGCTATTAGAATTAGACTTAGATACTCAATTTGACATAAAAATGCAATGTAAAAATTTATACGCGTATTTGTACATGCAATGTACAGTTGTAGTAGTTTACAAGGATGTGTCAATGTTCGTAAATCATATGTGTATAAGTATTTATCGGTAAAACGGCGATGCTATCGGAATTCGATCTTCAGTTTAAGATCCCCTTAAAGACTAGAATTGTCTTTTTATCGATAAAAATACCATTTCTGATTATATCGTATTAATTTCGTAGAATTAAAATTCTTTTTCCACGAAAAAATGCTAATGTATTTTTAGTTCTGGTGTATTTTGTGTTTAAAGTAGGAAAAAATTAAATTACAGATTTCTGTACTTATTTTTACTTCAGTATGGCGATCAATGCTGTCAATCTATCAAAGCATTTACTTCATGAGATATTTTAGTATTCTACGAATTTGTGTGTATGTGTGCTTTTCATATCCATTTTTTATGAAGAAGAATGTAATATTTGATACCTTTTTTATACACTTGACTTGTATATTTTTTTCTTTTTTAAAAAGGTTTTTTCTAAGGATATATTTTTTACAGTATTTATTACTGGCTAAGTAAGCTAAAAAAATTAATTTTATACAGTAAAAATTAATTTTATACAGTATTACCCTGCATTTACAATAAAATGGTATTATAGAAATATGTTTCTCTCATCAAAAAAGTTTCAAAATTTCATAAAAGAGATTGTCTGATTTTTTTCATGTTTGAAGCTTATCAAATGAATATGAGAAAGAACATGGTGCACGTCTATATATGCCACGTTGCATAAAATAATTGATGAATCTATCTTCATAGACGTATAGCTATCGATAACCCATCAAACATAAAACTGGACTGGCAATGGCCTAGGGCACCATACTTTGAGAAAGACTATGCTACTATCGCATTTTGTGTAAAAATATTTTATCTCTCTCTTTCCCGAATATACCATTATTTTCTAAAATAACGAAAAATTTTGTCCGTTATTCCAATCTGTTAAATAACGACCTATAAAGCTTATGTATAATTTAATACGGTGAAATACGACGTTTTGCGTCATTTATTTCGTAATTTAATATTTTTTGTTACATTAATTAATTCTTGCATGACGCTTTGACACAAAACGATAATTGATGGAACAAGAGCGGATCTGTGCGGCCAGCTTGTCATCTTTATGACAATTTAATATCGTATATCCATTCAAGATTCCTCGGATAAATACTCTTTTATATCCTGATTACAGACCTTTCATTAAATCCTCGCTTTCCAAACCCTCGTTATTCTAGATGATAAACCGGTTAGGATCTTCTCTCATTCATTTTCTCCTCACCGTTCTAGCATTTTGCCCCTGGACATTTTCTCTTAACAACTGCCACTAAACTCAAAACTGGCTTCAGAATAATCTTATTAGTGTCACACGTGAAATAAATGTCAATGTATATTATTCGATAAACTCGTCCTGATTGTTTTATAATTGATCATGTCTTAAATATTGCGTCACATTTCATATATATTATTATAATTTAGAAATCATTTGAGTAATCGAATTATGAATGATTCGCACGGTTCGGTTTATTTTGTCTTACAAATTTAGTAGCTTGTAGCAATATAATCCGTGTATTCGCTCAAATGTAAAATTAAATCAATATCTTATAAATAATACAACACGAACGTCAGTTAAAATATTTTATTATTAGACAATGTAATCATGAAAATAGATATCGACAAATGTAATTATTTATGCAAAGTGTATATGCTAAAAAAAAATGTAACGTTCAATTACATTTGAAATCACATTTATAACGCTTATTAAATATCCCTAAGAATATATAATGCTTTGTGTCCACATGACTTTTTTGCGTCACGAGAAATGCGTTTCAATCGAGATCTCATTGTCTTGTGGAACATCGAACCAGCTGGAAGGTACACGATTCGCTGACACTACTTCTTCTCGAGGGTCCCATGATCTTTTACGCGGTCAATCGATTTCTTCTCATAAAACCGCTTTTCCGTAAAAAAAGAGGGGCACGTATCGCGTCAACCCTATCAAACTTATGCCACCCAATTCGTTAAATCAAAAATTCTCGAGTTTATTTAATAGTGAATTCTCTTCATTTTTTTAATAAAAGAAAACTTGCTTGATAGCAACCATTAATAATAATTTCGATCAACATTTTATTTCTCAACAAGTGACAAATGTTGTAGGATTTTTTACTAAAAAAATATACGCTTATATTTTTCAAAAATCATCATTCTTCAATTCTTCTTTTAGAAATTCCGTTTTAAATTTTTTAGATAATAATTATAATTATTATCTAATAGGTAATGCAAATTTATAATACATATGTAATATATAATTACACAAAATTTAAATATTCTTCTTACAATATATGAAAATAAATGTAATGTTATGAAGCCCCTTTTATTATTTATATATAATTTTAAATTATAATATAACAATAAAATTTATTGTCAGTATTTAACTAAAATGAATATTTAATATCAAAAATTAATAATATAATTAAATTAAATTAAATATTAATTGTCAAATAATTAAACTGATTTACAAAATTACCGATTTTCTGTTTCTCACCCGAATGATGAATCTTATGTACTTTACTCCGTAAAGTAAAAAAAAGTTATAAATTGTTTTTAAATTTTTTCAAAAATAATCTCTCAAAATTTGTGACACCAGCTGACGGAACTTTTTTAACCTTATATTTTTCTTCAATGACTAAAAATATATAAGAATTACCATTCATAATGTTAAGAAACAGAAATATTGTAAATTAGCATATTTTCTAACAAGAGTGATGTAATTTAACAGTAGCACACAGTTGCTCAAGCTTTGAAAGCACTACATAAAGTCATCGTGGCAGCTTTTAAAATCTTCAGAAAAAAGAAGAATATAACGAAAGCAACATTCGCAAAGGTACGAAATGAACTGTGCTAATTAATGTAATTAAAAAAAAGTACTGAGAGACTGTCCGGGTTAATTTAGAATAACCATCGCGTGCAACATTATCACAGCAATACACCGCAAACCAAAAAGTTTCTACGCGAGTTTCTATGCGAATACATCTTTAACAATTGCAGAAATATTTCCGCGAAGAAAATGTTCGCACGTACCGCAGGGTCGAAGTTACGATCGCGAACCGCAATCTCGCGCCGCCATTGTAACTACGCACCTATGCACACGCGGCGTGCAGCAACCCCCGACTGCACCGACAGTACCGTCGTAAATCAATCTTGCGGCAATAGACGTTTCTCCTGGCGGTTACCGTCAGCGTATGAAAATTAAAACGGTATATCACGCGGAATCTGGTTAGAAGGGACCGCGATTTAAAAGAGCATTACGGACCGTGCCGTACATTTCCTGTTCTTACGCGCTCGCGCCAGAAACCAAAATTCATGTCGGCAAATAGCGATCGTGGCGCTTGCAAATATAGCGGCTTAGAACGTTGTGTGCAGATCGTGGCTGGCGGTAGTACATATTATCCTTTCTCTTTCTCTCTCTTTCTCTCTGTGTCTTTGAATCTCGAGAAAATAAATTTCAGTTTTCTCAAGAAAACTCGAAAGGAAATACCGTTGAACGTCAATTCAATAATTTTTCAAGCGATTCTCTTTAGTTAGCCAATTCAATAATTTCCTTTAGTCCCATTGTTAATTTGAGGTAAGTATTGAAAAATGAATTTAAACAGTATCAATTTGATTAAATAGTCCTCGCGTCGATATTTCTCATGAAGTCAGAAATATAAATACTGCGCGAGAGTTTCTCGAACATAATAAATTCCGAACAGTTATCGCAGTCGTGCGCTATTATCAGATTCGCACTCGTAGATGAAATTAACGTTTATAGAGAAGTTTCCACGGTGGACGGTTGGGAACGTGGAATATTTCATTATTACATTGACGACGTATGCACTGGAAGTCTTTCCGTAGGGTATTACGGGTTTTTGAATCACAGTCACTATTATTTCTTATTGTTATCGAATTTGTTCCCATCGACACGCTCACCTCCGAGCGACTAGTATTGAACAATCGCGGTCGCTGTTGGAAAATTTGTTGTAAAAATATCACAAATACGCTCTTTGCATATATATATATATATATATATATATATATATATATACATATGCAAAGAGCGTATTTGTGATATTTTTACAACAAATTTATATACATATATAAATCTGTTATTTCAAGCAATGTGTATTACGTTAGCAAGATCGTTTTCCAAACTTAATTAAATCTCTGTTAGATGTGAAGTCGGGCGTTAGAAGCATATTGAGAGTGCCTCGATAGCGGTAAACTTGCGTAACTTTCAGCGCTGGGAATTTCGTTTACGTAATATATGAAGGAAATATATAAGAGGTAATCACAGCAGCTGGTAGAACATGTTATATTCAGATGGAAAATGCTATGGAGAAGTAGCTGAGCATGAAACTGAACCGTTTCACGTTTTGTATTTTAACAGCTAGAATATAATCGTTGAAGTGTCAAATAAATCTGCGAAGCGCTCAACGTGCGCTTCGCAGAGTAATAAGACCGCAGAATAATAAGGCCTAGAATTTATTGAATTTAAGTTGATTCCGTTGCAAAACTACCATAAGCTCCCTTACTACAAGAGTACAATTGAAAAAAATATAATTTTCAAATTGTTGCTTTGAATAAAGATAATAGAGTAAGAACTTTATCAATCAACAAAAGCGAACCAACTTAACATCATCACAACTCAAAAAAAGTAATTTAAAAAAATTATCCCAACTTAAAAAAAGATTATGAAACGAAAATGATAAAAATAATATTTGATCATATCAAGAATATATTCTTTTTGCTGACATGATCATTTGATTGGTCAATAATTTTCCGTCAAGTTGAAAAATCCTTTCCTCTTCTGGAAAACTGAATTACTTAAGATTTGTCATGTTTGAGTTAGTGGAACGATATTTAAGACTGCATCGCGTAACTTCGTGATTCTACTATAATTTCAAAGTAATCTATGTTACAACCCCCTAAGTAAAGCTCGATCTCATCTCCACCGAACTTGATGGCGTCCCTCTGCAAACAATTTAAACGTACGGCAAAGGTTCCCCTCGCCAGCTGGGAGTAAATAACAAGGGAGCAAGAGAGACAAGGATACATCAAACGATGTTAATTTCAGCATCTCCTGACCGGCACAGATTCCGCGCATAAATCACAATTAACCATAACGTTAAAAAGGCCTCGCGAAAGTCTTCCGCCAGCTGCACTCCGGGCGATTGCAGCACGTGGCCGAAAACGCTTTGTTGATAATTAAAGCTCCACGGGGACGGAGACGAAATGAGAGATGTCGTGGCCAAGGGCGGAACGTAAAACATGGGGGGAATGCGCGCGCGGGGCATCGACGGAACCCGAAGGGGTTGAGGGATCACCTCGACCCGGCTTCCGAGGGGTCGCGCTGCGAATGGCGACGTCACCAAGTGCCACGGACGGCACCACAGATACACGGGAGTCGCATAATGGACAGGCACTTACGATACAATTTATCCTGCACGAAATATCCAGCAGAGAAATATAATTATGCCGGCGACGCGACATTGTGCTCGTCATTAATGTGTCTTGCGTGTTTCGAAACGGCTGTCTGCTCGCGCGTAACACGTGTGAAAGACCGAGTGCTGAATGTTGCTAAGACATGACGCGTCTCTCTCTCTCTCTCTCTCTATATATATATATATATATGTGTGTGTATGTATGTATGTATGTATGTATGTATGTATGTATGTATGTATGTATGTATGTATGTATGTATGTATATATTCCTTGAGAGGATGAAATCATATTGTCAATTCGATTTTTCTTGAACATATGCTTAAAAAAGAAGATTCATAAAAAAAACATTCAAAGGATTTAAAATATTTTATCTTCAATTACAATACAATTAAAAATGAATAAAAATGAAGAACAGGTAATATGAAAACGTTCAATCTGTCACTAAAAGAATAAGTTAAGTTCTTATTGATTAATTTTAATCGATTTGACAAACGTTATTTCGGACTAAAAATATGAACATTTTCTCAAATACGTGCTATTTAAAATATATACTATAAAAAAATTTATAGAGAAAAGACTCAAGGAATTTAAAATTATTCTTTCTCAAATTACATCGAGATTAAATCAAAATTAAAAAGAAGTAATTTAAGAGAACAAGATTCAATCCATTACCAAAATAATATATCTATATATAATAATTTTAATTGTTCTGACAAATATTAATTAGATTACTCGCTTAAAAATATGACGAACATTTACTCGTCGAGAAAATTGCAAAGTTTTACTGCCGCGAGAAGTTTGATATTCACTTTGTGAGTACAAACTATTCTTAGACTTAGAATTATTTCATGACATAGCGAGTGTCATTTATTTTGAGTTTTTCCGTGGGTAGCCACATTGCACCGGCTTGCATTTTCCAAGGCTGCAGTGTACAGCGCGTGGAAAACTTTTTCGTCCAATTATAGGGTTATTTGCCACCTGCAATGTTTCTTAATTTAACAGCTGTTCGCCATCCGCTAACGAATACGTTGCATGAGCGCGTAAATGAATATTTCTTTCTCCTCGCATTCTCGTGGAAGTTATTTCTAATGGACTATCCTGCGTGCAGCTTCGAAACAATTTACATTATCGCGCGTAACAACAAAAGTTGCATAAATGAGACTTGATTTAACGCATTGTACGCATTTAATAATATCCGGCCACACATTACTGAATAATTATTCATTATAATCACTAAATTAAACTACATCGTATTAATAGATGTAACGATGGCAGAGTTCACAGTTAAACATACGATTCGGTTTCACGAATACCGTTCGTAGTTTGTACTGCGGATGTAACGCTCTTCAAACGGCGTGGCGCGTTCGATCCGCGTATTGCTGCAACGCGATATAAGCACAGATCGATGCAGATAAAGTTACCCGTTACATGTGCGGCTTAAGGATCCATTTGCCAGGACGATATTTTACGGAGGAGCGCACGTCGTCGCGCGGCGCGTTTCGCGATTTCCGTGGTGAAACTGTGCACCCCTCAAGCTACAATTACGCGCTCCTTTGTAATTACTCCATGCAGTAATTGAAAATGATCACCTACGACTAAGAAACTTTGATCACGAGGGAACGCGAGCTGCATATTCCGATACTCCCATACGCCCATAATCGCAATGTTCGATATATTGACAATTGCGCCTCTCAAGAATGTTCCCCTTTGAGGAAGAGAATTCGCGAGATGACGTTATTTCGATTAGGCAACAATTGAATGTTCTTGGATCCAAAGTACGTCTTAAAAAATCAAATGTTTAAAATGCGTTTCAAGGAAACGCATTTTAAGACGTACTTTGTTGTTTGGATGTCCTATAATATATTTGCGCAGATTGTTACTCTGACGAAAATAAAAAATCGGAGCGTAAGTCGAATGTAAGGGAAGAATGACAGAAGCGTCTAAAAGATGTGAAAATTGAAGTAACAAAACGTAAAAAAAAGAGTAAACGCCTCTTTTACGTTTGGTTGTCTCAATTTTTGCTTCCTAGAAGCTTTATTTACGCTTCTGTCTCTCTCTCCTCTTATACATTAGACTTACGCTTCGATCTTTACTTTCGCTAGCACATCAGATAGACGCGAAGTTCTATTTCTCGTAAAAAGTAAAAATACAGGATCAAATAAAAGCTGCATTATAAGATCTTTCATCCATGTTTTAAATAATTTAATAAAATGATGAAGCAATGCTTTGAAAGCGAGTCCCTAAAATTGGTCTCTAAAAATGAATGAGTGTATTACTGAAAAATAGTGAATGTCAATGGATATCTTAATAAACACCTAGCAATAACCTCAATATTAGGTAATAATTTTCTATTCAATAATTTAATATGTACAACACGTGTTTTAGTTAACAATTACATTATTAAGTAAAAAATTAAGGTTGTACTACTATTAATTGATATTTGTTGAATATTATGTAGCTTAGAGCACTAAAGTAGATTGTTGCAAAAACCGAGCGATTAATTTCCACAAGAGACATTTAATAAGTATCGATTATATGGTAAATTCCAAAATCCAAATTAAGGATGGTACACGATTTGTTAAACAATGGCCATATATAACATGTGATCATGATTTTCGTATGCATGCATGTGTCGTGATGTTATATATATCGAAGTAGATACAAAATTAGCATTGACCAATAAATTACTGATTTTACAATAAATTTTAATTCCACCTATCAGTAAGATACAAGATGAAGAAGCAAAATGAATATTTACTGAAAATCAACTGAAATACTCCCAGTAAAATCCTTTATACTATTTATAATAATGATATTTTCACTGGTTTACTTTTAAAGAATATTAAATGGGAATGGTATACAATTATATATTGTAGATATTTACGAAAGATTTTTATTGGATGTCTTCTGAGAGACATGTTTGGTATATCATATGTAGATATCCCTGCATGACAAACGGGACATCGTTTGGACGTCCATATCGAATTGTTGTATGAGTATGAGCGTGAAAATAATAGGGGTGACAGAGATCGACAAGAAGGTCACACCGAACTTTCAGCAATAGCGGATGCGTTATTATACCGAGGAGCTGATACACGATTGACACACGTCGCGCGGAATATCGTAATTGGAGAGATCCCCTCCATGAGCCTGTTATCCACCTCTTCCGCTCTCGTCCCACACGATCGCGCGCCATTCGTGATTGTTATTCCCTCATTTACAAGACGTCCGACGATACACAGTTCACTGCTACACGGTACACGTCCAGTATCCGGCAAGTACCGGTTGGTGCTAACGTCCAGTGATTTAGTCGGCCATTTGTATCGTGTGACAACACGATGTTATCTGTATAATCACTGGCTTCTTTGCAACGGTAGGACTTTCTTTGGTGGAAAATTGCAGTCTGAATAACGCCCACCCTTTCGCGACACTGTCGACAACGCGAGGAGAGGAAGTCGGGTATCGCGCGACACGTATATACCTACAATGTTATATGAATCGTCGGCCGCAGTGATTTTAATTTAGGTACTCTCTGACGAGCGCGGATCGTCGAGATAACGTTGCACCAGAATTTCACGATCTAACCTTTGCATGCAGGTCACGGGTTTCGTTAACTTCGCTACTTGCTCGAGAGGTTGGACTTGCTAGATCATGTTACGTTCAAACTATCATTTTATCGTTAATTATAATACACGCGAATTGCTAATGCAAATATAATACAGCTCTATATTTATAAGAATAGCGCAAATAACTATGTTGCTATGTTTGACCCAATAATTTATATGATATTAAAGTATTATACTAATTAAATTAAATAACTAATAACTAATTAAATATTAAGTAATTTTTCTATACAAATTAATAATAAAACAGCACAGATAATTAAAAGTAATATCAAATTTTCTCCTTTCTATCTCCTTTTTATTATTTAAATACTGATAATATAGTAAAATGTAAAAAAATGAGATTTTTTTTATATTTGTTTCTTCTTTATTATAATAATATTTTGTCAACATTTTTTGTACAATTTTTCAATATATTAATATAAAACTATCAACAAAATAATTTCTAATTCTAATTATTTAATTTTTATTATTTTCATAGGTACGAAAATCTTAAAAAAAACGTTAATTAAGCTAAATAAATAAAATTTGAATACTTTGAAAACTAAGCACTTCCGCAATTTCGTATTTAACTATTAGGTGTTGGAATTAATTCGTAGCGTTTTACAAGTGATGGGAAGTACTTTCATTAATGTATTTTTTAATGCTCATGTGAAATAAATAACATTCTTTCATTAAAAAACGCTACGAATTAATTCCAACACCTAATACTTTTAGTGAGTATTACGCATTTGTGAAATTTTATCGAAATCGTACTTACATAGCCTCCTAAAGTTCTAAGCGTTTATTGGATCAATTAGGATCAAAAAGTAGAGATCGAAATTAGCCAATAAAAAGTTGCGGAGGGAAAGCAATCAATCAGAAAACACGGTTGTCGGCATGCTTCATATAAAAGTAATGCGCTACTCTTCTAAATATAAAGCTCTAAAATATAACTTAAAAGAGTATTGCTGTTCAATTCATTCGTCCGACTATTACTATTTATTATGTGTTTAAAAAAAACATTTTTTTATGATAAAAGGCAAATGCAAAATAAAGATATTATAGTCAATTTCATTGCTTTTTAAGAGACTACTACAAGAATAGAATATTCTGCTTTACATTATTATATAACGAATCTCTCCGATCTATTTCTACAGCTTGGAACAATCCTATTACGAAATCCTATTATGCCAATTAATTATTCAGTCATTTAAATCATTTGACTCATTTATGTGTATTAAATGTTTACAATCTTTTGTAAATGTTTCAAAACTTACATGTGCCATATATATAGTACATGTTATATACATAATTTATTATATTTAATTATAACAAATGGTTTTTAAAAACAAAATAGATTAAATCAAGTATAGTAATCGCTTTCTTGTTTCAAAAACAATAAAATTCAAAAAATTAAACTTTCCAAGAAAAAAAATTATTTTTTCATTTAATAGAAAATGACTAAACAAATATCAGCAAAAAATATATTCTTGATATAATCAAATATTATTTTTGTCGTTTTCATTTCACAATCCCTAAAAACTATTTTCATAATGTGATAATTTTGACGATCTTTACAAAAATACATCAGTTTATTTTTGATAATTATTAATGTTCACTTAATTAATTCATAGTAACTAAATTCATAACTCGAAAATCATGTTTATCGAGTGTCTGACTTTTTAAAGTAAAAAAATGATACAAATAGAGTCATAGCTAATATGATAACACTGCTGCTAAAATTCACATAATAACCAATTCATAATCAATTCGCCCTTTTAGCAACCATAAAGCTATCTTCACAGACGTGACAAGATATCAGCCGCTGTAGAGCAGAGTTGATATGAATTTCAATGTCCCAATATGATTTATTCAAGACATTAATGATTCACTCATATATTCACAACAGATATAAATGTACGTACATATATGTATGTATTAATAATCCGCGTTTCCCTACATCCTTTAGAGTTTTGCAGTATATCATGATTTAAACAGAACAATCGATCCTAAATTCTCGCTTCTTTTTCCTTTCATTCTTCTATCCTTCCTCTCCCTTTTCTGCATGGCTTACGACATCTCTTACATCATCCCTAGCTTGACTATACCAACAATTGTTATATTCTCGTTTACTACCCTCGTCGTGGTCGGTCGTGTGCCCGCTGCAGTGTCTTCTACGAGGACACATTGCGGGCCCTCACGTACCCCCTGATTTATTCGTGCGCTGTACTGTGACAATGAGATGTTATCTCTAACGGCGTGTGGCACAAGCTGCCACAACCCCTTTTATACGAAGAAGCTGCCTCTCGGTGCTACCCTTCCTTACGCGACGTCGGTGACTCGTAATACATTATAACGCGAACGCCTCGGTAGTATCAGAGACCAGCTATGGCGCTTGTTTATAGGCACCACCTCAGACCGCACGCTATTTCGCTCGATTGGGATTGCGGAAGCGGAATGCATTACTGGTTGAATACCATCGTCGGGGGTTCGTTCGCATACAGCTCGCGAATTATTCTCGAATCGGACATACGGGTGCGCCTGGGCTCATCGTATTGCCGTGGTAATAACTCCCGCTATTATATCGTTGCACGCGTTAAGTTATTCTCAAAGACGGTTAGCCACGAACTGTTGCTCTAAGTTGCTGGCTTTTATCATGCAATTAGCCCCACTTAGTTCTGGATTCTCGATTTTCTTCTTCGCAATAGGATTTGCGTTATACCCCGAGCCAAGAAAAATAACAATTTATCATAGAAAGTTATGTGTCTGATTGATTCTTTAAATAACTTAACGAGTATTATTGGTTATCATAGTAAGAAAAAAAAATGGCATTGTGATCTCTCATTTGATTTTTACAGCCAATCAGTATTCATATTGGAAAGAAATGACGGTGGCAAACTAATCTCACCGACTCAATGTTGCATATACGGTTTTCTAAAATCTAGCCGCTTGACGATATTCTAAATAGAAAATTAATTCACGGAGGAACTTTAGATTGGCCAGTGTTTAAAGTAAAAGCAATATTTATCACATGGTCGCGCTATCTACGTGTCATGCGTATGTTATATTTTAGAAGCATTTATCTTACAACCGTTATAAAGAGACGTTATCGATAAATGACAATGTTGCTCCATCGTGTACTGCACGAAAGTGCTGTGTATATCGTGGGATATGTTCTCGTCGCGTAACATATTACAGCACATTCTCGACGACGAAGGTAGATAGGGAAATATATACATGCCCAACCCGTATTTGTTCGCCGATACCATTCTTGCCATCTCTTGATTATTGTTTGATGATACATGGCGAAAGGAAAAATATAAAATAACTTCCCGCATTTGATCGCGTTAGTGTTGATAAATATTATATTGTATCCAAATTCACATAGTTCAAATAAAAAAATAATTCGTTAACTGCAAACAACTTTTTATCGTTACATCCATAGTTCATTAAAAAAAGAAAAAGAAAAAGAACAAATATAGAGTACTATCGTCGCGCCGATGCAATGTATATCCGTGAATAAAGAATAAAGCGATTTTAATACTCATGTTATATCGTGGATCCGTAAATTTCAAATATTTCTGAAAGAGAACAGGCAATCTGCACTAAAATGAATGAAATGGAAAAACAAATCTGTTATTAAACAGCGGACAAGCTCAGCTTAAAAATAAGTCGCTTATGAAATTGCATGTCGCGTGCCGAAAATAAAAATAAACAAAAATAAAAAAAAAACAAAGCATAGAAGGATCTTGTGTATTATTTCCAAAGACAGATTTGGAACAGAGCAGTTGTAAACATTTGAACATTTCACAGATCCAATATTTAATAACTGATAAAAAAAAATGTAATATTTGTTTGATGTCGATTAATAATATCGATAATTATGAGTGACTTCAATTATTTCTCTATTAATCCGATTTGTCAATTTACCACATCACGCATAATTAGATTTTATCGATGTGCTTTTTTCGAAAATTCGACAATACGTGACAAAGTGCAATGAGCGTGCATGTAAAACAACTTTAGTAATTATACTTGTTGAAAATCGAAGGGATTTATATGATTCGTTTCCGTTGGTTGGCAGAACAACCTATCGCTATCGGAAAATTTCTGTCAAATGGAGTGTTCTCGATTGAACTGCCATCGGTCGGGCATGCCATCGGTATCGGATACGCGATAAGAATGTAAAGCAATCAATCAAATCTCAACACGTATATACGTAAGCTAAATAATGGTTAAATGGAGCTCGATTGGTCAATAGTTGCCCACTTTTTCACACATTTCTCGCAATATGCGCAATATTTAATTATTCGAGAATGTTATAATAGCAAGAATTACATTTAACCTTTCATTACTCATATAATTAGGATATTCCAGCCTTATAAATAAATATATAAATGCTGTTTATACACATTATTATATCTAACACAAATTGTTTTACAATTTTTTAAAAAATTTGATTTATCTTCATCTAAAAAAAATTGTACTCTATATGATATTATTTATCTTTATTAAATAATTTAAAAAAAAATGAAAATTGAGATATAAAGCTGGAGTATCAAAAACACTTCACGCAAATAATTATGTTAAAAAACTATGCAAATAATATGAAGTAAATTATAAGACGAGATGGTATTATAAGAGATAAAATGTGTACGAATGTATTAGTGTGTGTTTTACACTATTGTAGCTATAGAATTGATTTGTATTATTTTAATCGAGGTGATAACATCAAGGTATATATATCGTTTCTATTATACGCACTCTAATTCTTAGAAATCAATCTAGAACATCCTCGATTTAGCTAATAGGTTTCGTTACAGTTTATCAAGAAATCATAGAATGTTACAATATTAACATGAGATTGTAACAGCGTGGAGCGATACGGTGTAGAGACAAAATTGCCGCGAACAAAATTGAGTTATCGAGATGCTAATAAATTGATTGACTGCTAGCGGAATTCCCTGCTTATATCGCGATGGTAACAACAATTAGTGATATAAATCGTTATTATTGAATATTGAGCGTATACAAATGCAAATGCAGACTGAGTGACACGAAATCTACAGTTTAAAATTATTAATCACTTCCCTCAATTTACATGCGCATATCGTATCAATTTCAGTCGGAGTATATAATTAACAAAAATTCACGTCGCGATTAATACGTCGAATGAATTATTAAAATAATGTTAAATAATCGTGATATAATCGTGAAGCGCCAATTTAAAATAAGCTATTATTTTTGCGCGATTTTATCGCGCGGCGAGTCGTAACGAATTACAGCATCGAACCATCGTAAACCGGACATCATCGTGCAACGCACAGCACAAAATTACGTTATTTGCCGAATCTCTAGTCTTAGCCCATCTGCCTACCGGCTAAAGGACATTACAATAAAGTAACGTTATCTAACCCGACCGCAACCTGGTGGTTGAAATTTTGAGTTTCGTTGGATGAGACAGGGGGTAGAGAAACTGCTTACCTCGGCAATAGTCCAGCGCGGCCATCGGACACCTCTCCAGTAGTCACGTTGAAATGAAACCGCCTTTGGAGTTAAAACGGCGAAATAAAAACACGGTGAATGGCTTGGGTTCTCTCGCGTACGCGTTTTAAGAGTGAAAGAGTGAGAGAAGGGGATACCGGAATACTCAATTAACTATACCGCATGGACCTGATTGCACCGCTAATTAGGAACGATAGTGCGTCCGTAACCAGTGCGGTAAAGGGATGCTGCGATCTCCGATCTAACTGGACGCTACTTCGGTATTCCACGCTCGTGCGACGCGCCTTTGACTGGCCGATTGGCCGAAGGATAACGTGGAGAACGAGTCGAAGGAGCGGAATTGGAAGAACCGTTTAACTTGCGCGGTCGTCCTTTGTGTAACTACCTTCGTGAGACGCCTCCAGCAGTCACGTTACAGCAAAACGCGACGTTCCGCGGTGCCGTACGGCACCCACGAGTTCTTTAATGATCCCACGAATACGTGTGAAGTCGTTATTTGCACGCGAGTGAGAAAGAATGCGCCGTACGAGCAATTCGAATGCCGTACTTGACTGTTTTGATCGGAACGCAATCTCTATTTCCACCGGAAATATTCTACCGCACGGGAGGAAGGCTAAAATGTCTAAAACTTTGCTGAAACGTCTAAAAATTTAGCTAGATTATGCAGATTTAAAAACAATTTTATTTCGACCATTAAAATAGTTTACTCTCTTATGCTCTTACTCTTTTATTTATCCAATAGGTAAATTACCACGTAGTTTATCGGAAGATACAACCGGCCTTTAATAATTTGATGGACCAACAAAATTATTATAATAATTCAACAAAATTATTTTCAGATCTGTGTACAAATTTTGAAATATTTTAGCAGAACCTTCTTTTTTCCGCCGTCGCATGCGTATAACAAAGAAAAATGTAATTTTACGGAAATAAATATTTATAAAATACCAAAGGAGTCACGTCGCGCACGGTTTACATCTGCGCGAGAATAATCTCTATCTAATTTGAATGAATATTTGCATGATGCTTTAATCAGGATTACCGAGGCGGCGCACGCGACGCCGAAACATATTTCCCTATCTTTTAAATTCTTAGTGAAGGAGGACTGTTTACATTTGTTCCATTTTAATTAGTCATTAAGCAATCTTCCAGGAGTAATTTACCTGGCAAATTGTGCAACTATCCCGTACTTACGTGCGTGGCAACCTATATTAATGATTACATCACAAAAGCTATTGAAAGCTGTCTCCGATATTACATATACCAATATTTACATCATAAATCAACGAGTAAACTGGAGCGTTCCAGCTAACACATCCAATTCACCCGTTCTTCGTGTAAATAGGGATACCGATGGAACTATGCGTTTCAACTAACGACTAATTAAGCGACAGCTATCAAGGAGTCATCCCTTTGACAACAGAGGGCGATTTCCTAATCTCTAATTATACGCCAACAAGCGCGACCGGTATAACCGTTAATCCGACGTTATGAGATAATTGTCGGTACGATTTACGCGCGTCATTCGAGCGCGTGTACATATAGGCGTTGTAATGGTACCGGCTGTGGAACATGCAGTATGCTAAAGCGATTTCAGCGAAAACTAGATCCAACGGGATAAAGCCTGCCATTGCGGCAGGTGTATCGAAGTGCGTCTGTCCATGCGGGGCTTCCAAACCAACCCAGACCGCAAGACAGTACATAATATGTACCGTCGACGCGACGCAATATTCCACGATCTTGCGCTTCCGCATTACATCTGGCGATTTTATGTTTCGGAGCGATCATGACTGCGAAACCCGATGAGAATAATGCCGTACGTTCTGGTTTAGCACTAAAATGCTATTTCATATATCTCGCAGAGAGATTACTTTTAGATTGTATACGATTTTTGTATTAGGTGTTGGAATTAATTCGTAGCGTTTTTTAATGAAAGAATGTTATTTATTTCACATGAGCATTAAAAAATACATTAATGAAAGTACTTCCCATCACTTGTAAAACGCTACGAATTAATTCCAACACCTAATATATGATAAGTGTAACTGGCGAAATATTTTACGAGAATATCATTTGATAGCACTGAACAACAAACTTGAATTAATATTTTGTTTCTCTCATTTTTTAATATACCAGAGGTATAACAGAGGTTTCTTGTGAGGCTTTTTGTGTTTACTAAAAAAAGGATTTGCTTCTCAAAAAATTTAATTTCCCTTCAATTTCTGAAAGTTCCGCTTTGTTTCTCCTGTAATAACATAAATTCGCGTAATAATAACGCAAAGAATAATTTTGCCTTAACCTCGTAATCTTTTTTAGTATTATAGCTAAAAATCACAACTAGATATTGAAAAATAGAAACCTTATAATTCAATGTAATTTATAAATAATTTAATTGTCGTTTTATTTATTATACAAAAGAAATATGCTCGAACGTAAGTGCGTATAAATACTCGGATTATATTCATCTGTGAGAATATTATAAAATCTATATTTGTTAAGACTATATTACGCATTTCAGAAAGCATAATAAGCAGTTGAAAATCGCGCCGCGGCGTGTGCAGGCGTGTAATAATTCAAGAGTCTCCAGAGGCTCTCCACGCTCGGCATACTGCCCTGACAGTCAAGTAACTGGAACGACCAACGTTTACAAACGTAACTCATCGGCAGATTAATCTCGCGGGTCTTCGGAATGGATCTCTCGACGATCGTGTCTCGGCAGTTGGGATATTCTTCCCATTCCGAGCGCCACGCGGCATGCTTTTTAACTTTCCGTTCGCAATTTTCGTTCTATTGCGAACGGTAGATCTTAAAGCGCGGTTACCCACCTCTCACGGTCGAATAAATTTATTTTAATGAAAGCCAGCGATTTACAAGCCTCTGGGATTCGATGAATTGCCATCGAAGAGAGAGATGAAATATTTTACAATTGCTTCCCTCAGTAAATTGGTACGTTCGTAAATTATAACGATAATTACGAATTTGTGATCAAATAAAGTACAGGCCACTTATCGTTAAATTGCATTTCGAATTATGCCACTAAAATTGTGTATTATTTACGTAAATTAATTAACAGCTATTATTATTATAATTCAACGTTACATTATTTTCTCGCGCAAATTTTCGCGTATATAACATAAAAGGCGAATAAATTTCGAAGGCTTGGCCGATAAATGGAAGTCCTCGTTTAGAAAGAGGAAAGGCGTGTAACGCGCATAATTAACCTGGTGAAAAAATTCTTTATCTCATCTACATGCGAAGCATCCCATTCAACTGTCCACTCCTCTTCTGACAATCTAGCTCGACGAAGAGACGACCAGCTGGAGTTTCCACGTTTAATTAACTTCGAGCAACATCTTTTAATTATAAGACAATTCCGTGCACGCGAGACACGAGAGTCGCATATCCGGCATTATAATTGTCGGCGAATATTTACGCCGCGCCTTTCCTTCTTTATTTGCGTGGCCGTTCTCTCGTGCAATGTCGGCGCGAAATACGTCGCACGCTTTCCGCACCGCCCTTAACAAGAACTCGCGACAATTACATCGCAAGCCCGCACGTAGAGCTACTTAAAAGAAAATTTAGGAAAAAGCTCGTGGTGCTTCTAGTGTCGTCTTTCACTAAAAAACATTAAAACTTTCATTTTGCAAATAGAACGGCCTCTTACTGAAACGAATAACATCAATTTTAGTAAAATTTTAAGCCACGTATCGCACGATATATTGCGCTCATCGAATTTAAATATTATATATGAAAAATTTTACCTTATGTTATTATAAAAGATTTAATTTTAACTCTCTTTGACATTTATCGTGAATATACTGTACACGTATATGTGTGCGTGTAGAGGATATATCTTATATGTATATACATATACACATATAGCTACTAGAAGTACAACTTATTACAATTTGTATTACAATTGTGAGTATTAAAATTTGTCTTTTCTCACAATTAACCTCAAGCAAGTAAAACTTCTCAACTGCAAAGAAGAGGACCGAGAAAGAATACGAAGAATTACTTGGAAGTTTTAGACGCAATTATCGTCGACTGCGCTTTGTTAAGTTCGCATAATGGTGCGGCACGGCCAAGTATATCAGCGTTAACGTACGAAAGACTGGAGGACAAAATTTCATGCTCCGACGAGTGTCAGTTCTGGCAAATTTCACGGGCCGTCAGGTCGCTATCTCTCGACCGATCAGGAAGTAAGGGTGCGTGTCTTGATAAAGAATTAAGTTTCACGTATGTGCAATATGTGTGTCCCGAGTATAGTCGTGTATCACGTGGCGAACGTGCATGCATTCCACGCTAATTGCAGCACGCACGTGTGCACGCAGTTTGAGGTTCCACAAAGCGAACAAGCAGCTGCTTACTCTGGACCACCAACTTGTCACAAAAGATTACTACTTAAATGAAACTGAAAACTAAAGTGCGAACATTCGTCTGTGGAGCCGAAGTGATTTTCATAAATAACGAGAACTTAACACAGCTGGAAAATTTATGTTAAATTTAATATTTCACGTGTCCCAAACGGTCCACTCAAATTTTTCTGTTAATTTAACACTAGATGAATATATGTTAAAATGTAACACAAATACAATTTGTAAGCTATGTGAAAATTAATATTTATAATATACTAAATTAACAATTTTATTTTTACTTATCTTAGAATTTACGTTTTAAAATACATTATTTTTATTTATTTAATTGTTCGCTTATTTATAAATTGTATTATTTTAACACTAAGAAAGATTGAATATTAATGACTGATATAATATAATGACTCATTTAAACAAAATTACAATGTTTTTTACTGTGTAGGATTTGATTCATATTTTGCTTGTCGATCACCCACAAACTTTTTTCTACGCTGGATGTATTTATTATGTAAGTAAAAGTTGTATTACAATAGAAATTAGCAGGACACGGAATCGACAAGATACTCAAATTTTTTAATTAAAATCTCTGCTTATATAAAGTCCCACATTTTACTAAGGTAAGGTATCTTTAATAGTTGTAGTTATATTTCTTTGCCAATTATATCCCGCCTCGTCGGTCTTGCAATTATTTTCGGGATGATTCAATACGGTTCTCGTCGAATGCCGATATCCGTGGCTTGCCCGCTTTCTCAAACTGCATAGCGAGCACGAGCGCAAAACCCTCGGTACACCGAACGTTGAAAAGGATAAATCCATTAAGGTTCCAGAACGCACAATGCGCAAACGAGCAAATTAGTTAATTAATACTTCGCAAACGCACGGTAGAGATACCTGTATACGGTCTGTATACTTGGAGCGTTTCCCAGCACTGGCATGTGCACGCGTGCGCGTGAACACACGGAGGACAGTAACGAGAATATAGGTGTACGTTTGCGAAGCTGCGAGGCTTTCGTTCCGGAAAGGAGGAAACCGGCAAGAAGTGGAACGCGAGAATGCGGTCTGTGTATGCACAGGGTGCCAGTGTATACACGACGGTGCACGTTACCTTTGCCGATGCCGACATTACGGCCTCCTACCACGCGAGAATTCGGGAATGTAGACATGGTACTCGCGGGTGTTGAATCGCCTGCTAAATCGAGCCGGGGCAATCTGCTGAAAATTAGTACCCGGCGTTTCGAATATCGCGTTTTCTGCCAAAGGTAGGTGGTAGGGAGGGTGAGGCGGGGCGGAAAGGCAAGGAAGAGGAAATCGACCTGATTGTCCCTCGTGAACGACGTGCCGCGGATAGGAAGTTATGTGTGCTCGATTCGTACTCGTTGCATGATGAAAGTGGATCCAGACCAAGGTACTTTGTGGACAAACGATTACGGGCAAATTTACAGATGAACACGAATGTAGTAAATGTTTTTTTTTTTTTTGATGCATCGACGAGAAACCAAATATATTCGCCTAAATAAATCGTTTAAAGAATGTAAATAAAAAATAAAACTTTCGCTAATCTCTTATTTTCTCACTTTTTCTTAAATGTTCATAAAATTATTAATTACACGAGCTCGCAATATGAATGTAAACATGTATTTATCTACAGTAAAAAGTATTTTGTATTTGTTTTCAACTCTTGTTCAAATTTTTGTGTTGAATTTTTAACACATCCGAATTTCTTTAACATAATGTGATTTATGTTATGTGTTATTTAAATATTTTTTTTCAATTGATATTTAATATTTCTTAATGACACAATTTATAAGTAAATAATTGAATATAAATAGTACATAAAAATAATGTACTATTTATGTTAGTATAACACATATTATAAATGTTAATTTTACTGGAAAAATATCACAATTTGCTTATGTAAGAAATAAGCGACAACACAAGAAAAATATCAGAGCCGCTCCGGGATTCGAATTGGAAAAGCCTGGTCTCTTCTACATTTTATATTGCTAAACATCAGTCTTTGCCACCGAGCCATATACCCCAACGTTGATAGCTTCCGTTGTGCCTGTTTCCTCTAAATTTCTTACACTTACAAATAGTGTTTGTTACATTTTTTGTAAAATTGTTATATAATATTTGTATTACTTTTTAATATTATATATTAATCTGATGTTAAATTTACATAAAAATTTGGGTGAATCCTTTGAGATACGTGAAATGTGTTGAATTAACACAAATTTTCCAACTGCAGTGTACAGAGTTTGGACCCATGAATTCGCTTAAACCCAAATGACTCGGTAAATCAGTCATTCCTCCGAGGTCGATGTAAATTTAAGCTCGATCATATTTGCGGCGCTATTCACGTTAATTGAATATAAATTTTATTCGTGTTTTTGTTTGCGCTTTTCACTTAGTCCAGATCCAACTTGAAGGCATATTTTATATATTTATATATATTTATGCTTTATTTTTAAATAAAACTGAGATTCAATATTTAAACTCAACAAAATAATTATTTATTTTAGAGAAATCGAGTTATTTCAAAATATAAAAAAATCAAAACAAAATTCTTGACTAAGTGTACCATAAAATGCTTGAATAAAATTAAATGGTATAAATTGTGCAAAACTAGTCCATTAGCCGCAAACATTAGCGAAACGGCAAAGAACTCATCTGCAAATTGCGCAGAGGATTACAGGAAGGAGTAATCAAGAAAAAGTATTGAATTTTCCTTTAAAGAAAGTTTTACAACGCCATTAATATATGTGAAGAAACAGCGTTTGGTTGCGTATTTGTAAATGTCAAAAACAGTTCTGTTTTATCGTCAAAGTCAACAACCGAATTCGCACTTGTCTGTATCGTAAAATCTTTCAATACATATTTCTGTAAAGAACTAATGAAGTGGACGCACGCTGCGTTTTATGCATCACATGGAAGCGATTCAACAATTGACAGCCCGATCATCAGTTACGAGGTGCGATTAAATTATTATACAATCCGAATTAAAATAGTCAGACATTCTCACATTTCCGACGTTTGTTCGATATTTTAATATTACATGTGCATGATACCAAATTAAATTTAATCTGCAAATACTGTACTGATATTAATGCGCGCGGATTTATCCTGTTAGAAAAAAAAAGAGATATGATACACAAATTTAATTCTAATCATGTCAACAATCTATGATTGACATTGTTACCTTAAATAATATAAACTATATGGATTTCCGATACTTCAAATAAATAAAAAAAAAACCAAGCTGTATGAGATTTAAACGCGATAAAAAGTGCAGATTAAATTTTATAATAATTTATTCAGTAAGTCAATTATTTATATCTTGTAACATTCTATCTTCATCAACGAAAGAATAAAGATTAAGACATCATTTAATCTATTATCTTGATCCGCCTGGCAACATGTAGTTTTCAACGTCTTAATTTTTTGTCGCTGAAGATGTCTCAAATGTTGGAGTCAAAATGAGTAGAACGTTGTAAGATTAAAATAATTGATTTACTGTAAATGTGACTTATTATAAAATTTAATTCGCACATTTCTTACCGCACTTATCTTCCATACTTATATCCTTTTGTTTAAATTGTTAACTTATTTTTCTTACGACATTGAGCATCCATAATTATGCTGACAATTTGTGACTCGCATTAAATTTTGATAGTAAATTAAGTCTGTTGTGAGAAACAAAAATACCTATAACGTAAATTGATAATATCATCGATAAGCAATATCACGTAGCAGATCGCGTTGCTTTGATCCGATATTATAATTTATGCAAATATCGACGAAGATGCACGGCGCTGGTTAAACTTCGTTAAACTTCATTGTGTCTTCCAACTTTCATATCTCGTCGGTGGCAAACTATGCACAAGTACACGGGAGTAAGTTTCCGATGCAGTTTCATCTGCGTAAACATTACTCTCATTATTCATAGCAATTGCAATACAGCTTTCTTACACACAAATACATTGTCTTCTGTTATACAAACAATGTATAAAGTATAAAATAAAAAATGCATCTTATAGAAATGCTGCATATAAAAAACTTGAATATGAAAAATAGCAAACAGATTGAAGACACAGCAGCTTCTAAATTATTGATCTGTGTACGAAATTTTTAATATTTAGACGATAAAAATATTATTAGGGTAATTCCAGTATATACGCCACACCTATCAAAAACTTAATTTATTAAGTATTATTTATTATGTTTATAGTAAACAAACTATATCAGTAAAAACTTTGTACTGTCTACTACTATGAAAAAAATATTAGAAATCTGAAATATTTATTTTTCATATTAAAAAATGAACTTTTTGAAACCTTTGCATTTTTGTCATATATATATATATATATATATATATATATATATACATATTTACCATTCTTATGCCTTAGTAAAACTTTATAAGCACATTTTATAAGTTATTGTATCATTATATGTCTTTATATATATTATTTGTAAATTTTTCATGAGCCGTACATACCCCCCCCCCCCCTCCCCCTATGAGTAGTCATATATGCCATAAGGATGAGATATATGACTACTATAAAGTTTTATTAAGGAATAAGAATGGTAAATATGAAGTATAAATAATAATTACAATCTTCCTACATAGATTACAAGTGTTATGACATAAGGTATATATTTCATATAATGCATTTATTGCATTTAGTGCACTGAATTCTATCTGCGCACTTTGGGCATAAATCCCGTTCGCTAAAAATACCGTACATCCCAAACAGGTGGGATATACAAAACAACAAAAAAAGAATATGAAAGCAAAGCATTTATATTTTGCTACATGTTTTACTATTCCACTACACATATGTATCACGAAATAACCACTAAGTCTTTTATACGCCCTACAGTAATCACTTTATGTAGATTATAATTTATGATGGCGTTACTTATTAAAGTGACAAATCGATTCAACTCACAATCATTTCATTAATATTAACAGTAAGAAGCTAAATCATAACACAATACTAATATAACATAAAGGCAGAGTAGTTGCGGGAAAATTATCCCCACTCCTTCTATTTTTTCTGACTTCTGCGGTGTAAATCCCAGCGTGGCGTATTTGCCGGAGTTACCCTACTCAAATAAATCTACTATCTTAAAGAAATACTAAATTAATTTATTATTAATTAACTTAATAAATGCTTTCTATTATCGTAATGTTAATAGCGCTAATTAATTAAAGTTTATTAATGCATTATCATATGACGATACTTTAACACACAAAGTATCCATGACATTTTAATTGCATGCAATATAACGGCGCTCAGTGTTACTCGCCATTAATATTCGTAGAGGTAATTAAAAGCGAATTTGCTGTTTAACGAGTTCTCCAATTTTACGCATTAATTTGCTAATTGAATTCTCTAAGAGAGGAGGATTGATAAAGTTTTTGTAAAAATTTTTGCTACACTTGAATTTCGTTACTCAGCAATAATTTACAAACATCAAATCTTTTTACGAATTATAAATAAATAATGTTTCAGTTAAACGTCATTGAATGAAAGCGTTCGGTTATTCATTTTTTATTTTTTTCAAATAATATCGCATTTTTCCTGGGAGTTTCGAACTCATGACAGGTGCGACCCGTACAAAACTTAAGATACTTCAAGCTGAAGAAAAGTTAAGAAATTAATAATTTGGTTGAATAACTTTTGCAAATACCACCGTATAATTTACATGCATATTAATACCTAACCGAGTGTGAGACTAAATTATAACATCGAAATGCAAATTTTAATGCAAATTTTAATGCAAATTTCTAGTCACGCATGTTATTTAAAGCTTGTGTCCTTAGGGCTTTACAATTCTTAAGACTTTTATAACGTTGCTGTTTTTCTATAACGTTACAATGTTCTTACAACTATCTCTCACAACAATATTTAAAATTACGAGAATTTCGATGTTTCTAACATATCAAAAGTAATATATCAAAAGGGAAAGTGGCATTGCAATTATTCAGACAAAATATTATTACTTTTGTTAACAAAATACCGATAAATCGAATGCAATATATATCGAACGTTAAGTGATGACATATGTATCTACCTCAACGATTAATAATATATTTTATAAATTTCTATAATATTTTATAAATTAATCGATACAAATTTTAAATATCAGAAATTCTTATTTTCCTAGATAATTATCTCCAGGATATATAAATAATCGTAAAAAGAATCGCAATAATGGCACAAGACTGAAAACGAATTAAGTGTTGGCCATTAAAACATTAATAATAGTGAATAGTGAAAGTTAATCACGTCAGTACATGCATTAAATATGTTTCATTCACTTTCGAATTTATTCCCTTCTCTCTGAGCAATTATTAACAGCAAAAAAAATAGCGCGAACATACTAAGTGCATATTGCATTTCGTGTTATATCATATCAGTTATATCAAGTTATAATGACATCCAATTCTATTTTTTATGCTTGTTGCAAAAATTCAACTACTACTATTAATCCCGCAGTACATTTCTATATTGCTATATAAAAGCATTGCCAAATGTACGATATGAGAGACGAATCATAGCGAGTATAACATGCGTAACTCGCCACAACCAGTTCGCTGAATAATATTGCGCGGCCCGCTCCGATCGTCCGCGCGATGGAAAATGCGCGAGCATCCAGTCAAAAGTTTTTGTATTTTGCATTTCACATTTTTTTTTTTTTGGTGTGTGTATATACTGCGTTACCCTTTCGCGAATATTCCGCGTCGGCTCGCGCGCGCAAACATTTCACAAATTACACGGTCTGCAATAAAAAATGCAAAACGTTGTACAGGCCCTCATGGAAATTAGATTTTTGCTTTGAAAGGCTGTTTTGTTGGCAGCGATTCTTTTCAAAAAGTGTTTACCACGTGAACATGAAACGAAAGCTTGCAATCCGTTTTATTAAAAAGTGTCTCGCTTACTCATAAAAATAAGATAAATGTCTCAATTGAACTAATGATAAAGTATGATTAGTTCTATGTGTCGATATTAATTATTAATTAGTGACATTACATAAGAAGTTAATATTTATGTAAAGTTTATTTTGTCCATAAAAAAATACTGTCATAAATTTAAAAAAAATATATACTTAAGTGAAGTTCCATTGATATCTACAGTATAGCATATTAATTGTACTGGTAATTAAACTTCTAATAAAATAATGTTTTTAAATTTATAACGTTTAATTAGTTTTTTACAATAATAAAGAACACATTATATATATACTTAAGTACAATTACTTGAGTAAAATATTATAGTACAATATTTTAAAAAATTAGAAAATGTAAACACTATGTCTTACTCAAGATAGTAAGAAAATGAGTGAAAATATATGTGACTATCCCTGCGAAACTTGAAAAAAAAAGGAAGTTATTCGCAAACTGTCAAAATTCTACGTTTCCATTATTTGTTTTGATAAAAAAATAATTACTTTTTTTTTTAATTTTGCTGTTATTGACAGATATCTTAATAATTAAAATATATTGTTGATTTTTCAGCTACTCAGACATTTATCTTAATTGTTATATTTAATATAAATTGTGCGATATCACGCGTTCTTATTGTTTAGTACAATTCATGTGTTTCATCACGCAACGCTGTAAATCGACAATGGACTTTCGGGCCGGCGAGTCAGTCTGCGGTAAATCAGGATTCAATATTCTCGAGTGATGTTAGTACGGTGTAGTTTCATGATATAATACCTAAATCATATCGCGCGCGCGACGTATTGTACGAGGATGAAACCGAGGAATGAAGCTCGAAACGAGGGCAGATGAAATAATATTGCTGATGGAATCGAATCTGGCCGGAGACTACTCGGATGAAATAAGCAAAGGAAATTGGATGAGGCAGCACCCCCGACAATTTTAAATACAAAATATTTCACGGAGTCGTTAGTGAACAAGCATGAGTGAAGAGTCGAAAGATAGACATTGTTGTAATCAGGTTAATCAGAAAAATGGAGTTGGAGCTTTAACATTAAAAAAAAAATGGTCGTAATTGTGTAAATTTCATAAAAATTAAAAATGTTCATAAAGCATTATATCCGAGAACAAGGGAATCCGAGAGCAAAAGATTTTTCTTCGCGAGGAAGGCAGACAAAGAAATCCAAATAGTTTCGATCTCTCCTATACCATTGGTATACGAAGGGGAACAGAAAATAAAAGTCGCCCGGCGTTGTCTGCGGTTCGGACGGAATTGAATCGGGCCGCTTGGTCTCAGGCGAGTAAAACAAATCGAGCGATGTAAAATACCCTGCGGAATCATCATTCACCGCCAACAAGTAAACCGAAAAGGGTGAAGATCAAAAGAGGATTCAACCCGGGCAAAACTACGAATAAATATTGTCCCATCGTGCATGCCGCCAATATCACAGGACAGGAGAGGATACCAAAATGCACGCAAATACGAGCACTTGCGAAAGAGTGTGAGTACGAGTGGCACACACGGCACAGGGGCGAGATCGACATCTTGTTTATTCGGCGAGGGTTCGTAAAACTGTGATCCAATCATCGACTTCTCGGTCGCACCGATAAGAAGTACCATACGTGAAGGGGATGAACTGGATACGAATAGTCGGTCAACGGATTCTTCGGACCTTCTATTAGATCGAGCTTCTATATTCGTTTATATATAGAACTCAAAAATTGTTCACTCGAAGTCGAAATCTTGAAGAGATTGAATTCTTAATAGAAATTGATTGAAACAATAAAAGAACAGATATTTTTTTATACGTTCATTTCAAAGAATATTTCAATTCCGATGCTTCTTATTATTAAAAAATATTTCTGAAAAATATTCGGTACATACATTGTATTGTAATTAAATAAATGATCAATTAGAATTTATTCTGAAATAATTAATACTATAAAAAAAATTTTTTAACTCGAATAAAATATTCTTGTTCTTTCTTTTTATAGATTTAACAGCCGAAATTTGTTTGAATTAAATTTTGTGCGCAAAAAATTAGACCAAGTTTTGAATACGATCTAAGACGACTTGTGTCGTACAGAACTTCCAAAGGAAGGCAAAGGAGATAACCTGTATGCAAATTTACCGTGCCACCTCTGAATCGTTTCTAGTGGACTCCTGTGTGACATTTAACGCTCGTAAGGGGCCGGCTCAGGAAATCGTTTGTTTCTTTTTATTAAATTTACTATCCCGCCCGAGCAATGTTTTAAGCGGAACACATTGTTACGACTGCGAACAAAAACGTTACTTTCGCGAGGATATTGTTAGCCGCGGCCGAATTGTTAAATGTAAATTTTGAATTCGTTACGTCACGGGTCAGGCAATATATCTATTTTTCTTTCATTTAGAAACAACTATTGCGGACTTTGCATCTGTAAAAGTTTTATTTGCGTTTTATTATACTCGTATTAATTTAACAGTATCTCGCTGCAGACCATATTTTGCAATTTTTAAAACAAACCTTGACAAAGTTTGCATATTGACTTAATGAAAAAAAAACTGATAGGTATGTTTTTAGTAATTGAAGTTTATGCCAAAATACATTAATGACTTTTGAAGGCGTCTCGACTCTTGAGAGTATACTGCTATGGACATATTTAAACGTAATTACAGATTTTTACATTTCTACAAAAGTCATACTTTTTAATATCATATAAAAATTTTTCCAACCACCATCGTCAAGCTGGAAACTTTAATATCCGCCTCTCAGAGTTCCGAGGTAAAGCCGGTTCCGAAGGAAACTCCAATTGATAGATCGATATCCATTTCCTATTGCAGTAAATTTCGTACCAGTAATAAATATTTCATTAACCGTTACAAAATACATGCCGGAGCTAGCTTAATTTCCCTGATTTGCTTTGCAAGCGCATTGCAATTAGAAGAGCGTTTCCACCAGGCGACTATGTAAATAATACTCTTTCTTTATACGATTGAGATGCAATTCTAGCCGAGTCTAAACATCACGATATATTTATAATAAATGAAAAACACAACATGTTCACAATAAATGAAAAAAGGTCTGCAACAAATCACATTCTTAATAATTAACATAAATTTAATTTTTTCTGTTCTTATAATTGAATAATCTACTACAGTCTTATAATGATAATTTCAGTTAATTAGTTAATTAATTTTTATTTAAAAATTTCAAAAACCTAAAAATGATAAACAAACCTAGAAATGATAAACATAAAATTTTAAACAACAATCTAATAATATTGATATTGATAGATTTTAACTAACAATCTAATAGCATTGATATTTTTACTTAATTGCACAAACTCACGAATAGAATCGATTTTATCGCGTGTGTACAAAAATCTCAATTATATAATAATGTCTTAGTTTGTTCGACGGCTTAAAGGTAAATTTCAGTCGACGGATCAATACCTAGTTCCCATCACAGAAAAGACTATCTGAAATCGTCATCTGAACCGCGAAAGAGATTATAGACGTCTATACGCGCTACATATCTCCATCGCGATAAGTATAATCGCGGAATCTAGTTCTTCATGTTTTGAAGAAGTGGAGCGCGGATATTTTGCATCCGGCAGTAACGCATCCTGACACGAACTAAAGCGAATATCGATAACGATAGCGATCACCGATCCTCAGTCGCGCAAAAAGATCGAGGTAGAAATGTAGCAAATGGGATTTTGCAAAATTATCGAAGATCGAGAGAGGTATCCGTCAGTGCAATCTGTGCCTGTGCAGTTTTAGTAAATGTACTTTTAAATTTTTTGCGTCAACTACTTTTACAAGAGAAAAAAATTAATTCGTCTCCCAGGAAACGTGCCAGCACGAAGTTTTTCGCTTGCGTCGTATTTTAAAATTAAAAACTTTTTTGTATTGGCATCCAAAACTATAAATACAAACTATCATTTGACTGTTTTAATACCGTAAATATAATTTTAAGGCAAGTTACTCTTTTGTAATTGGTTTGTTTTAATATTATCACGAGCATAATTAAGCAAATCGTGCGCCAAGTCAATCAAGATAACAAAAAGCGACTTGTTCGCTGCAAACGGTTGCATCATATAAATAAATGTATGTAACGCGCAGTGTCCACTTTAAATAAAACGCAGAGAGAGTTCTCTCGTTAATTAAAGTGTTTAATTAGACGTGTAACTCAGAAGAGCTAATTTTGATGAAAAACAACAAAATTTCTCGTCAAAATTCCTCATTCGAAAGTGGAAATGCGTCAAGGTCCGCGAATACGAGCCGACATTTCAATCCTGAGCAATAAAACAGAAGTTGCAGAATTCTCTCTCTCTCTCTCTCTCTCTCTCTCTCTCTCTCTCTCTCTCTCTCGCTCTCTCTTGCTCTCTCCATCCATTCTCCTCTCCATAACGGAATGCACTTCATTTTGATACCAAGGCAAACATAATCAAGGTACTTGCGTTCCATCTTTGCCTGGCGACAATAAATGATACAAGGCGTTATTTACCACAAGATATGAAGTATATACGAGATGAGATCTCTTATCCTCTCTATTCCGCCGCATCTTTGTGTATATATATATATATATATACACACACACACACACACACACACACACACACACACATGTGCGTGTGTGTGTAAGAAACATCTATTTCTACCGCAGCTGCGACTTAAGTATTTATGCTTTCATGTGCCGACATGCAGCATTACCATGCCAGTTTCGTAAATGAGTTTTTCATTAATCATCGTAGCATTGTCTTGCCACGATGATCTTGCGTTTTTTTATCTCGTCAAATTGCTTCGATATCGATTTCCAAGATCGAATATGTCGAGGTCGTTAATAAGAAAATACCTTAACAAAACACTTATCGATCTCTCGGAAATTATCGAGGGCCGCGAAAGTGGGAGAGATAGCCGTCAAGAAACCCAACTCGATAATTCAACGATTTTCTGCAGATTATCGGTAAAAGGAAAATGAGAAACGGGACGCCGGGTACCCACGCGATTGCTTCACTTCCCGCGTGTTATCAGACCGGACAGTCTAGATTAGCGGAATTGCTTTAGCCCAATGCACGGGCTGTATTAGCAGATGCGGTTTGGCACGATTACCTCCTTTCCCCCTGATCGCCACTCTGACTATCAGAACTGTTTCGGAGTCCGGAGTACAAAAGTCCATTAATGGAAGTTGAGAGGCGTGTGATCGAACTGCTAACTTTGTTTCGATGTTAAATTTTTGAACGCCACTGTTAAAAGCACCTTGACAAATCGGACACGTAGTTTACACCGCAAACATTCATTATCTCCTTATCTTCCGTAGATATTTCCGTAAGTGCAATATTTCACTTTTTTACGTGATAAATTTGAATCAAAATTACACAGTGTTTACATAGAATATGCAATGTGCATGGAACGCGTGCGATCGTAGATTAAGAGATAGTCGAAAAATCGAGTACGCCAATCGGACGTGATGACGCTCTCATTAATGAACGGAAAAGAAATTGTAAAGGAAGTTCGAAGGTTAATTTACTAATACGTTTAAATCGACATGATCGCGCGACACGAACAGGAAGATAAAATTGTAGAGCGACGATAAAATTAAATTACCTGAAGTGCGATCCAGGCTCAAGAACTTTATACAACTTTACGACATCGATCACGTTCCGATAGTTAAATATTAATTTCTTGAGCCATCTCCGCTTTACAGTTGCCTCTAGTAACACTTTATTTGAATATTCATAATTCACAAAATAATGATCCTTATATAAGTGTATTGGCAAATTATTTTGCAAATATTTATATAAACTTAACTTTAATAGTAAATGATTTACTCTTTTGCAAATTATTTAATTATTTAATTATAAAAAAAAGTAAATTTATTTGTAAATTGTAACTGTATTTACTTATATAAATATACATCTTTAATAGTGTGTGAGAGAGAGAGTTTCAAAATTATTCACAATTGTCGTAATTTTACATGAAATTAGTTTCTAGTATTCAAATGCATGCAATCCAGATAAAATGAGACACAATAATCACATAATAATGAATATTCATTACGTGATATTCAATTAAATCTCTTCATCCTCTTAATAAAAGATTATACAATATTCACCTTCTCGCCTATCTCAATTTCCGGCCCGATTTGCTCGTTGAAATTTTACTGAACATCCCATAAAATTCACCTATAATTTTCCGTATTGAGATTACTCGCGGCAGATAGTAGACAATTCGATTTTTATTGCATATTACATTATATAGCTTGCTTTTATGATACTGCTGTTCCTTCTTGACACATACTTTTTTTAGACCCACAAACTTGTTTACACCTACCGCCATTCAAGATTTTATGAACCTATAATTCAATTTTCATAAGAAATACCGCAAAAGAGGCATTTATATAGATTTATAGACGAGCGATCTATCAGTTTATTAAAACATTAGAGTATATAACTTATCTCATTATTAAAAATGAACCTCGCAATATAAATTTTGCTGACTAATTGTCATCGCGTGTGATATGGATTGTACCTCACTGAGAAAAAAGTTATGTAACGAAAAAAAAAGAGAATTATTTGCAAATAAACTATTTTCCTTGATCAGTTTTGTTAAAATAGCAAAATTTTTTTGCTACAAAAATAACATTTGGTATACTTTTTTTATTGAATAGCACAATTTTATTCAGTTACTCATGTTCTGCAAAAAATAATATAAAATTGAGTTAAAATAATTTTTTTTTGTAAAAATAATTAGTTAAAATAATTTCAACATAATAATCTATTATAGTATAAAGCAAGGAGTATTTCGTAGAGCTATCAGAGATGGTCTTCTGGTAAGACAGATTTGATATCCTGTGTGTATATAATGCGAAGATGACTAGAGACCAATTCTATGCACTTCTCGCCACCATGGCCAATCATAATGACAGCCATTTTTTCAAAATAATTAATAATCGATCTAAATCCATATATCCTTGTTAAGGTAGGGAAGTTCAAAAACACCAAATATAATTTCATTCTATAGAAAGTGAGAGATAAATTGTATTATTCTTGTAAGTGTTTTGTTCTAGTAACAAAATGTTCTACGTCTAGCTTCAAAAAATCTATAAACATCATACAATCGTACAGTTTTGTATCATTAAATTATTAGTACATTTAGTAAATTCAACGAATTAATATCAGTATAATAACCAATGGTTTGTTTGATCACATATCAACAAATTAACATTTTTATGTCAATAACAAAAAAGTTTGGTTATTCATACAAAATATTCCTCCCAGTCTATTTCGCTCAAAGTTAGCAGATTAATAATTAGCTCAATGATTTTTTATTATGAATAATCTCTACATTCAGTAAAGATAAGAACCAATTATATATTAAAGAATCATTATATTGAATTATATGAAAGAATCCTTCAGTTCCTGATCAGTTTCTTCTCTTTCTCTGTGAAACGCAGCCATTGCTGTCAACTATTTATATTCAATACAGCACTCGACTTCATGCTGAGTTTTTCTTTTCCATTTCGTTGCTTAAAATCGAAAGCGTGAAAACACGATGACAGATCTGCCTCGAGTTTTCGAATAAAACGTCGACATCGCGTATTGTCCGGCATCAGTAAATCGATATTTCCGTTATATCATAGCTTAGCGAAACCAGGCAGTCGCAAATCGGACACCACACGCGCGTCGGTCTTATAGACGGGTTTATCTGCATCTGCGATGTACAGAGTAAAATTTTATACCGCACTTCCGCTTTATATTTCGGCCTGATCGGACCCAGCGCATTATATATATATACACACACATATATATACATATATATATGTGTGTGTGTGTGTGTGTGTGTGTGTGTATATTCCGCGGATCGCATAAAACCCTCGCACTTGATGCTGAGGCATCAATATCAGGAGGGCATATTTTATAGTCAAACACACGTTCCCGCCGCTATACGCTTTACGTATGAATTATTCCCACCGTTCGTTGAGCGCACGCCGAAATCACTCAACTCGGCTGCCTATGTTACGCGAAGAACGAATTACATTGCCGTACTTTGTTAACTTTCAAGAGTTTGTATCTCAGCCATTGTCGATGAGTCATGTCATTCATTATCCCTAAATAATAATATTTATTCCGATATTGCAATTTCAATAAACACTATCTTCCTCTCACTGGTGCTTTATCCAATATAGAACTAAGGATTTGCGCATGTAAGATCTTAAATAATTTATTATTGATAAATTTATAATTGTGATCTTAAGTGATTATGCTCTTAATGATTTATGATCATAAATGATTTATTACTGTTAAAATTTCTACGTATATGGTATAGATGATACATCCACAGAATTTGACAATGTGCAAGTTTATGGACTTATACATGATTTATATACTGATTAAATTCCCCAGCTTTATTATATATAATATTGATAGCACGTTTAATTACGTGTAATAATTATATAATTGTTTATAATTGGTCTGATTGAATTTTGCTAGATATTGCTGTGTATTGAATAACCTCATGCTCTCGAAAATTGTCATTTCCCATGCTGAAATAAAACTTGCACTGACTTTATGGTTAATTCTTTGAATTCACCTTTTTTTTTTTTTTACGGTATAATTAACAAGAACACTACATTTAACGTTGCACAGAGAAACACGTAAAAAAGTTCCCAAACGCGATATAATATCAGTAGTTACACAACACAGAGGTAATCGTAAAAAAGAGACAAAAATTCGTTTATCAGATTATCGAGGTTGAATGCAAGCAATTTGTTTGCGATCTGCAACAATAGAGCGAATTCGCGCATCTGGTCAAATTAGATTGTACGGCAAATAGGGACGCCTGCATAATGTCGATAAAGGCAATTATTTTCATTTTCCGTGCGGATTATATTATCACATTGGGCAATCACGCCTGATAATTAGCTATAATGTACAATCATCCATCGACAGTTCGAATGATTTTTTAAATCAGCGTGATGAATATTTTGTATTAAACCTGGCATACTTTAACTGGGATTTTTAATAAACTGGAGAGTTAAATTTAACTAATGCGTGTTGTTTAATAATTGTCAAAATTTCATTAAGAAGCTCCTCAGGTTATAAGTTTGAAATATCACAGATATAAGCGTTATTGGCTTTTATATATATATATATATATATATATATTATATATGTGTGTGTGTGTGTGTGTGTATATATAAAGATATACAGCAAAGAACATTTTGTATATGTATTAGAAATAGTCTAATCAAGTCTTTGTTAAAACTTTGTGTTGAATTTTTAATATCCAAGTGTTAATTTAACATAATATGATTGTGTTATCTGAATACTTTGTGTTAAATTTTCAAGTGTGTAGTTAAAAAATAAATTTTACAAATAAGAAGAACAACCTCAAATGACCTTGATCTTGATGAATGTTATTCGGCTCATAATTTTGAACAACATTCTTCTAGCCGTCAGTCCAATGTCTTAGGTAATGCTTACTGGTACTGTAATCTTTAAGCCTTATAACTCGAAAACTTCTTAATGAGAAACAATTTTATTAGAACATTTCAAAAAGCTCTTAAAAAAAGCTACAAGAATATGAAATAAAAAATGGGATTTTTATTTATAAAATTCAAAGTGATTTTGACCTGACCTTGGCGACGTAATATAAGATCAAACTAATCTCTTATATCTCTCTTTGAATCTTGGAACTTTTGTTTGAAACATTTTTCCGAATCTTTTATACATTTTGAGATATTTCAGTGTAAATGTTAAAATGGGATATCCTGTATATGTATATACTATATATGTATATACAAGAGCTTTTCATACAATTTAAATTAAATTTATCAACTTCGATATCAAATGTAGTGATCTGAGAAACTTTTAAGTTTAATAAAAACGAATTAAAAAATCAATTAAGGACGCGGTTATTGATGCATAAAAAATTTTTGTATTTATTTATCCAAACTAATCCATACTCAACTGTATATTCAACCGATTTCGGTCCTTCTCAATGCGAAAATATAAATTAACTTAGTAACACATATTACAAATTGTGAATTACAATATATATGATAAAGTCATCTTGTCACGAATAAAAATTATACAAAAAGTCTCGAAGATCATTTTATTATCGTAATAGTGTAAGTAATTAAAAAAGTAATTAATAAAAAAGTTCAAGTCAAGATGCGACTGTGATTAGTTGACCAATGTCAGTTGATACCCCTAATTTCAACTTAGTGTGTTCAAGGTTTAATAGACTAATTATAAGCAAATTTATTAAAGTTTATAAAGAATCTTTATCAGTTCATTTTCGTTCGAATATATAAAGAGATTAAAAAAAAGTTTCTCGCAAACATCTCAAGATGTAAAAATACGTTAGTTAAAAATCCATCATTTACGCTTCATCTTTTACTCATTAAAATAATTATTTCAGAATTGACAAATATTTCGCATTAATTCACGTTATATAATATACACGTCGCTCATCGTATGGGGGCGCAGATGTGCCTATATACCCATCATCTGCAGCACGACTGAAATTTCATCTCGATATAGTTTACGCTAACATAAGCGAAGTACCATTATGATAGTTTCTCATCATCGTATCGCTTGCTACCTCAAATGGAAAAGGAAGAAGAAATGATCACGTCGTTGTTGCTTTCACATTTTTCGTAGAAATTTTCGTCGCAATTATTGGTGAGTATCTATGAAATGCCTGCCCGGAAACATTTTACCTCGATTGAAATTGAGCATAAAGCACTTCGATACCTCCAGATAAAACGTTCCGCCATATTTGTACCTAATTTGCACGGTTATATTATATTTCATTTACCTTCGCCATAAATAAACTTTAACGCCATTAAAGTCGAAGGAAAGTAGACACAACGACGTCCATTAGCCTGACATACTATTTCTCCATTACCGTGCGCCTACAATGAAGCAAATTATGAATCATTTTTCATTTTTGTGTTCTCCCCCCCTTTCACTCTTCTCACGGAAGACCCGAAACAAATTGCATACGAGATCTTTCGAAAAGAATGAGAATTCATGCGGCGAATCTGCGATAATAAGAAACATCGCCCGTACCATGTACGAAATATATGTCCCGTCTGCCAACTAGCTTGATTACGTTTTCGCGAGTATGATGCAGATCTGCAAGATTTGAATATCCGCAGATTTTACGCGGTAGCCGCAGCAATAACATCGATCGCAAGTAAAGGAACCGCGGTGGCACGCGATCGAATTCCGTGACGCGCTACGCGCTGTCAAACAGGGAGTCATTCCTGTCCATTTATTCCCGCTGAATATCCGACGATTTCATTAAACTTGTATATCGTGCCGTTCTATTATAAATTCGGATCTTGTTCTAATACGTGAAACTTGCTATGCCATCGAATCGCAACGTGCAATAAGGGAAAACCGAAAATATCAAGTCATCGTGGCGAAAACAATTGAGATACAGCGACCCCGACCAATATTAGTTTCACTAAATGGGAAACGGAGCTCATACATTTTTAGAGGTAGTGGCGGAAAAGCGAAATTCACGAGTTTATACGAGATTCAAAGATAAAGGAACCGTTCGCCGCATCGACTTCCCCGATATACGTACGGATAATGTGAGACACAATCTGTTTCAATAAAATTTCAATTCTTCGGAAACAAGCCGTAGCGACCGGGGACGTCAGCGGGAACCGCAAATAATTGTACCCTCGGGAATTGCCACTTCGAAACTTCGTCGCTAACAGAATCCTTGTAATAGCCGATGACGGGGTGAGTAGGTGCGGGAGACGGAATGGGTGGGTGGGTTAAGGACATCGTTTCTGTGCTAGAAACTATTGCTAGCGCATTCGTCGATTCAACTCACGAAATCGTGCAAAGAATGTTGAAGTTTATGAAGAAACAGCACGTGATGTATCGGTATACAATTGCAACTTCGTCCGATAAATCTCCTCCGTAAACGCGATCGTCCGAAATGATTATTATCGTCAAATGTGAGATTGAAACAGTGACAAAATTACACCAGGAGCGTGTATTTAATAAAAATGTAAGTCTCTCTTTTTGTTAATAATGTTTACACTTAAGAAAAAAATATAGTGGCAGTAATAAAAAAATAAAAAAAAGTGACAACTATTATACAAATTTTATAAGTAGAATTAAAATACATAGTTAAAAAAACTATTTTATAATTATAATAAATATAATTTATATATTTGAAAATAGCTTATTGTCTTATACAAAATATGAATTCTTCAGAACAAGCGATAATAAACCATTTTATAATTTATTTAACTATATTAATTTTAAAGAGTAACTTTTTTTCAAGTGTCTTGCTGATTTTTTTATTCTTTGGATTTTGATTTAAAATGCCAAAAGATAACTCTTTATGCAAAAATAACTGCTCAATATTAACTTAGCGGTTATACCACTGTGTGTGTGTGTGTGTTGTGTGTGTGTGTGTGTGTTGTGTGTGTGTGTGTGTGTGTGTGTCCCATTTTTAATGATAAAATAAAATACTTTTATTATAAAGAAAATAAACGTATTTCTCTCAAAAATGTTTCTTTTAAGATCCAGCAACGAAAGCTGCTCGATTTCAAAAGAAATGTAAAATAGTGACCTTTATTTAACCTTTATTAACCTTTCAAGATGGTTAAATCATATATAATGGAATTATAAAAATTCGATTAATACTGATATAACCAAATTTTTATAATGGATTGGAAATATTTTACATAATTTTTAAACGTAAATCAATACTTCCAAACATATTGTATATAAAGGCGCCAATATAATATGATCAGAAGATAAATATTTTACGAAGTATTCCATATTTTATATAAGATATTTTTTATATTACATTATAATACTTCAAATAGATAAAGTCATTGGTCGCAATATTATTTATATTGCAATTTCACGGATTAGATTGATTATAAAGGAAACACATATTTTTTTTAATAAGGATTTTTTATAAGATTTAAAAAAAATCGGTTATTATCTTTCGAAGCAAATATCGTCGAAACTGAAAGAGATAGAAAAAAATGTTTTGAAATAAAAGAAATAAAAATTAAATAGTTTTATAAAGGTATTTAATTATAATTATAATTTTTAAAAAATTTTTAATTAATAAATACAAAAGTTAATAAAAATAGACAAAATTCCCGAAATAACAACTCATATCACGTAATAAAAAGGGCAATTGGGAATTAGCGCTGTAGACTTTGCGTAATTATTTATAAAAAAAATTTGTCGTATAAACATTTACATTAAAGTGGATACCCGTTTTGGCTAACATTTCAGCCAAACACATGACTTTACATTGGTTTATTATTTCATATATCAACAAAATTTTCGATAATTTAGCAGTATTAAAAGATTTGAACGCCAGGTTATCTTTGTGTGGTGTTAACTTCTTGGAGATTATTAAGATATATAAAGATTCCCTCTCAAATTTATTAAAAAAGAACTTATATAAGATATAATTATTGTAATGCAATTTTCACGGAGCAGATGTGAGCAGAGAGTTAAGAACCAGAGTTTTTTCGTATTATAAAAATTATATTCGTAGAAACATGTCTGCTCACTCAATAATAACAAATCATAGATTGTATTTTTCAATCACGATTTTAATTGAGATGACGTGAACATTTTGAACATTGTGTATTATAATTACAATAAGAGATTAATATCCGAGATGATTTTTATTAAGCGATAGAAGAATGATATTAACTTACAGATACAAAGTTTTTAGACAAATATAACTTTATGATAACATAAGAAATATCTTATGTAAAATATTTGCTTTTTGATCATATTACACTTAGCACTTTTATGGAAAGATTTATTGAAAGTATCGATTTACGTTTAAAAATCATATAATTGTATTATAAAAATTTAATTAACATTGAAATAACGTTCTTAAAAGACTCGCAAGGTTAAATAAAGGTCGTTAGTTTATTTTTTTTTTCCGAAATCAATCCACTTTTGTTTAAAATATTTTTGAGAAATGTGTTATTTCCGAAGTATTTTATTCGATTATTAAAAATAAGATATTGTTTATAAGCGCTACGATTAATAATGAGCAATTATTTTTGCCATTGTATAATTTTTTGCAATTATATAAAAAAACCATCTTTTCGGATCCTGAATCAAAATCCAAAGAATAAAAAGATCAGCGAATGAGACTTGCAAAAGGTTACTTGTAAATACAATACATATAAAACTTGTAAATTTTTCATCTTCAATAATCACTAACATTAAGCCTTTTTTCTTAATGTTAAATATTAGTAAGTTTATTTAATCAAACGATTAATATTAAGTAAAAGATTTTATTATGACAATATCATATTTCTGTTAATTATGGCGATATCATTTCTGATTATGATAATTTGAGCGAAAATCTCGCATCTCGTGTACCAGTGCGAAAGAATGCATTGCTGCAGATTTACGCAATTGCGGACTGCATCGTAAACCTCGAAGTTAATTATATGCACATTGTTAAATCATGGTTTAATACAGTATTGTTAAATGATGTTACAAATTCAGATTAAAGTCAACATGCACAAAGTATTTTTAGAATTTCTGACATTATTATGAGAGCGCAATGTTTCATTAATTTAATTACTGCGTTAATTGCTTAGTCTGCATATGCATTCTTTAAACATGCGCGTTTATTAATTACATTTTGCGTTTTACATAATCATTTTGTTGAATTTTATTGTACAAGATCGACACTTAAAAATCACGGATTAAATGAGAACCATTAAATAATGAATAAAATTAAAATATTCGTATAATTGCCAAAAATTACTGGACATTAAATCGATGCGATAAATGATGTTTATTATTGCAAATACACATACACACACACACACACACACATATATATAAAATAAACTCATATTTTTTCTTCTCCATATATAAATTGTTTGGTAGGAATTAAAACATTACCTTAGTAATATTTTTGCATAATCGCAAAAATACACGTTCATCCGATAATCTGACGATATTGGTATTGAAAATACGTTGCAACGACATATCAATAAATGTATCACGCAACGTTTGATAACTATCAGAAAATGCGCGAAATGATGTTAAACCGTTAAAATTTCCAATGTTTTGTTTCTGTTAATATTGGAACAGAAATATAAAGAATAATATAAAATAGCATTCATACGATTTTTTAACACGTATAAGATTAGTAAAAAAATTTTCTCTAAAATTAAAAACACCATTTCGTAAATGAAATTTCCAAGTTTTACAACTGATCGTTTATATCAGACACAAGAGCAATCACACACTCCATTAGACGAAAATTCGCATAAAACTCAGTGTACCATCTTGGACATGGTACGAGGGCATCCAATTTACGTGAAGACAAATATCGCGACATTTTCCGCGGTAATGAAAGTGGAAGACGCTTGGCACGACCATTTTGTTTTCTTGTACGGCCATGTAAGGGCGCATAAACAAAGGAGAAAACTATAACACTCGAGAAAAGCATGAAACAGCGTAGAAGAAACAGAAAGCAAACGAGAGAGCGAGAAACAGAAAGAGAGAAATGACGAAAAAGAGAAAGAGAGAGAGAGAGAAAGAGAGAGAGAGAGAGAGAGAGAGAGAGAGAGAGAGAGAGAGAGAGAGAGAGAGAGATAAAGAGAGCATGAAGGAGGAATTTCCTCGGCGCCCCCAGAATTCAATCACATCGTGTTTACAGCTCAGTACACTTAATCCTCTTTATTGGATCCAAAGCGTTTGCCGGTGCGGCGTATCTCAGAATTTGATCAATTTTATGGGCAAAGGATTTGGATGATACTTGCGAACCTAGCATCTGTCTATTTTGGCTCTCATCAAAATTATGTCGTGTTTCTCAAGTCGACATTTACAATTTTGCGATGTGCTTGTTATTTTTGCAAACCTAATTCCAATATATGGAATAATATATATTCTTTATCCCTGATAAGTATAGTATAATAGGTGAATAATGGTGATTAGATTTTCGAATATGTATATATCGATATAATGATAAATGTGTAATTAACTATGTTTTCGTGAATAAATAAAAAACCAATTTTGTGTGTGGAGGAATAAGACAGAAGATCCGCAAGCTACATAATAGTTTATTATATATTAATCTTACTATTACTTCAGAAAGAGAGAGAGAGAGAGAGTTCTTTATAATTATTTTACGTGTGATAATTATTTCTGTATTAATTATTTCGAACACTACTAATTCAAAGTTTAAATGATTAACATTATTGTAATTATTTTTTCATGTTCTGTAATTACGTTCTGTAATTACGGTTCTTTTCATACGCATATTTTTAATATTTATATATCAATTTTTTAGCTTAGATAATTTTTTTAGCTTAGATTCAAATAAGTACTTCATATGTAAATACTATGAGTTGTACACTGTAACAATTAATGAATAATATAAAAAATTGATTATTAATAAAAAATTTGAACTGTTACATAAAAATTATTTAATTTATATATTTATATCATCATGTATCATCATTATATATTTTTAAAAAATCCCGTTTTTTATTCTCTTATAAATTCAATATAAATGCATTATATGATTATTGTTAGCCTTCTAATTATAAAACTTCTACAGTAAATTTTGAATCATGGAAAGTGATAATTAAAAATTTATATTCAATTTTATATAATTCCATTTTACGTTTTAATATCATTAACATATAACAATTTATTATTTGACTTGAAGATAATACAGACAATTGATACAGTTCCGAGTTACTTTACTCTTTTAAATATTATAAAATTAAGTGCTTAATAAATATAAATAAATAATCCGAGATGATTATATAATAATAAAATATGCACGTTATTATTAAACTATTAATAATTAATAATTATTGGCACTTAATTTTTCAAATAAATACATGAATTAAAAGCAATTATGATTGTACAATGTATTTCTAAGCACGTCACTGCAAAGATGTATTGTTTGCCGTCGTAAATTTTCATATTATATTAAAGTTAGAACTTATGGAATAGCTCCACTCTGCCCTACTTTATAACTATGTATTTAGATTTATCAGAAATCTAATATTTTGAGAATATTCTGATCTCCATTAATTTTGAGGAATTGTTTCATCCTTTAAATTTGAGATTAGGTAAAAAATAGATGTCTCTTAAATTGTTGTTTAACAACGTGTTTCAAGGGAATCGAATCGAATCCAGATACTTGTGACAGATCCTTTAAATTCTGTTTAAAAACTGCTAGGGAAAAAAAAGAAGAAATAAACATAAATATTTAAAATTAAAAAATTTTCATATCTTCCAGATTTCCATTGTCTGTACGATATGAACATCATATAAAAGAAATTAGATAAAGATTTAACATTGAAATAAATCAGTATCTTTTTATATTCTCACATAGACTTAATTTATTATTTTCTCTCTATTCTTATCTTTCACCACTTAACCCCTATACAATAAATTCAATAACACAGTTCAACACTTTTTTGAGAACTGAATAAACGAAGTATTTTCCGACGGATTTTTGTTCGTTGAAAACGAATCCGGCTACGGAATTGGCCTAACACATCAAGTTTTCGAGAAAATTGAGGTTAAATGTGTAAAAATTGGCGTTTTTGGTTATTTACACTTTTTTGCGGCTAAAGAAAATTTTTTTTCAATTTTGTTTACGCCACTTTAAAGTATTATCTTTTATTTATAAAATAAAAAAATTTATATTTATTACAGTATGATTTTCTTTTATATGCATTAGCATATTATAAATCATATTGAATAGATAATAATAGATAAAGTTATTTCTATGTCCAAATACATCGTTAAATACCAGGCATTTTATAATAAACTTTCCAGCTCCTTAATTATAATAAACTTAATATTAAAAATATCCAAACGTAATTATTAATATATCGTCTTCACAATAATCTCTCAATTATATTTCCTAAAAAAAATTTATTTAAATAAAAAATAACTTAAACTTGGAAAAACTTGTGAAATATTTTTATTTGAAAGGGCTTTGATTGAAAGAAAAGTATAGTATTGTATAACAACAATAAAGATGATTATACAAATTTTATATATAAAGTTAACGTACATAAATAGTTGAGTAAACCATTTTATAGTTGCAGTAACTGTAAAATAATTTAACTGTTTAAAATAATTGCAAAATACAATTATGCATTAATTCTCTTATAAAATTTGTATACTTAGTTATTATCTTTATACATAGTCATTACCACTATAATTTTTTCTCCGCTACTACAATAACACTCGCTTAATATTTATTCGGGAAAACTCGATTAATTACTATCACATGTGTAAATATCAATATACAATTGCGCGTAGAAGTTCATTACTCAAAACTCAAAGCATTCGCGATCCAATGGTTTGCGTATCATTTCACGCTTTTATTTTAAAAATAATCGGCAAATTACATTTAAATTAATGGAAAATTTTGGAATATATTCAATTCCGATAATTAAAGAAACAATCAAATGTTATAACGAAATAATTTATTATTCCAATATTCCCAATTAACTATCATTTTTTACTTCGCAAGTACAAACCGCTTCGCTAAATAACCAATACATTTACGAAGTAATAAATACGAGAGTTAATTAATTGCGCTCTCCAATATTCATTTAATGTCGTTTAAAAGCAAATGATCGTCTTTTCTGTAGCACTTGTTGCTACCGCGTCTGGAGAGATAATGATAGGACGACACACACCGAGTAGCTTGTGTCGCTATCTACCTGCACGAGCTTTATCACACGAACATAAACAAAACAATTGCGCAACACAAGATTATACGCTGCAAAAAAGTCAACATCGAGTGCGCTAGACAAACTGTCATTAACTCGTCAATCAAAAATATTTGACGCTGTCATAATGTATACCGAATATTTCATTTAAGTTTCAAATTGAATATTAACTCTTTGGAACTGATATAACATAAGTTTATTAGATCCATTCAATTTATACATTTTTCCGAAGACGGTGGATCTATTGGATTTCTTATGCAGTGATTGATAACAAAAGATTCTGATGAGTAAAAATTATTAAATTAATTTTCTCTGTGAAGTAATATTAAGATAAAAATGTTAAGGTAAAGAATATATTACTATCAGTATATATATTAGATGTTGGAATTAATTCGTAGCGTTTTACAAGATGGGAAGTACTTTCATTAATGTATTTTTTAATACTCATGTGAAATAAATAACATTCTTTCATTAAAAACGCTACGAATTAATTCCAACACCTAATATATAAAAATATATTACTATCAGTAAATTCAATTAAAATAAATTCAGTTCATTTACTATCAGTTCTATTTTACAAAAATGTTAAACAATTCAATTTATGTTATATCTACAAACTTGAATTATTCTTATTAACATAAACTACTATATAATCTAAATTTTTTTTTCTATATAAGTTATGTCATTTTGGTTACCCGAAATTAATTAATAGTGACTCTTAATCAACACATATATTAGATTTCATAGATCCGGTGTCAGTAACTGTATCACTTTTGGCATCAATTTCATCAACTCCAAAGTTAATGAACACGATAATTATACGATAATTATACTATCTTCCGTATTTGTTCTGTATTTAACTGTCATATCCAGCGATTTGTATTATTATTTGCGTTATCAATGCGAAAATAGGCAAATAAATTACGTTTATATCAGTGATAAATATAAACTTTTAGACATACCCAAGATCAAGCGTTAGAAAAATGATTAACACTTATGAGTATCACAACAAAGTGATAATCTAAAATTTTCTTTTCTTGTCATTTCGATTCTTGCCTGCAACAAATAATTCGCACACAACGTAGTAACGCGCCGAATTGTGAATAATTTAGATGACAGAAAGCATTTTTGCGATTGTCTTATCTTGAGAATATAATTAATAAATACACATTCGTATCTGAATCTAAATATATGATTACATTTCAATACCTAACGAATACTTCAGAGAGAGTTAAGCGGGAATTGAAATCGTGAAGTTTTTTTTTTACTCGTGGTAATAGTTATCTGTAGGGAATCGCGCTTAACAATATTTATAATATTTGTCGCAATTGCACCACGAAAAATAATGACATGGAGCAATACGAGTCAGCCTATTCGCATAGGCACTTATTTAGCGCATTATGTATCGCAACTTATAAACAAATAAATCATCAGCCAATTTGTTGTTCCTATGAAATATTTAACTGTAAATAAGATAAATACTGAATCTGTATGTTGTATTTAAGATTAATTTTGATGAATAAACATGCCAATTCTATCATCATATATGTTTGAAAAGCAAAATTCTTTTATTTACTTTAATAAATGAGAAAATATTTACATAAATTTATTGATTTTTGTTACTTAATATTAAATTTTTACATCCCAAAAGAAAAAAAGAGAAGTTATATATAATTTTAATTAAATAAAAACGTTTTTGTAACATTAATAGATCAAGAAAATGAAAAGAAAATCACAGAAAATGATAATTCATTTTTGTGATTTAAGTTAAAATCACGCAATTTTATGCATCACATAAAGATAAATTTTATTCTAATAAAGATCAGTTTATTAAAAATTTAATAATTTATTTTAATCTTAACCAATAATAGAAGGCTCAATAGATAAATTAATGCTATAAATTTAATGTATACTATGTGTACTATAATAAATAATTTATCTTACATTTATTTAGTTAGTCAAATATATTTCAATATATTTAGTTTTAATTTTAAAGGAAATTAAATTATTTGCGTGAGAGATTAAGTTATTTACAATTAAATTTGCTATTAATTATCTACTTGCTGATATTGCAATTAATTGGCACAGTACATGCAACATTTAATAAGAAATCAGAACATGTCTGCGCAATAAATATTAATATTAATATTATTCAAGCTGTAAAATTTTACAACAAATCAGTTTATGTGTAAACTGATTATGCTTTTAATCATTTGTAAATCAACAAGCATTTTGAGCACAACAATTTTGTGTTAGAATTCCAGTTAAAGATTGCAATTAAATAATTTTAATTAATAAACATTAATTAAATAATCATAATAACATTACAATAGTAAATTTAACGACAGACATTTACTTACCGAAAAGTTTGAGAAAACAAAATTATGATTTATAGCGAGTTGTTCGAAAGATCACAAAAAATCTCCAAATTTTCTAAAAATTAAATTTAAATTTGCCTAAATATTATAAATATATATTATAAATATATTACAAAATACTTTTTAATAAATTTAAAAATCAGTTAATTTTTGAAAATAAATCGTAAGAATAATAGATAGAAATTATTTTGTTCAAACTGCAAAATATTTTATACAAAATTAATTATAAGAAATTAATAATTATTTCTGTCTTCAAACTAAAAATTATTTTCCTTAAATTATTTTCCGAAATACTTTTATCAATTTGTCATATTATCTAATATCTAACTCTCCGCAATGATAATTTTTAAGTAAATAAATTAAAATTTAAATCTACATCTCTCTATATTTTTTCAGTTTTTTCAAAACGCGCGTTCGCTTATACAAACGGTTAAATTTGACGACAGACGTTTTACCACTGAGAACTAGGAAATTACGGTTTAGCGAGTTGTCCGGAAAAGTAACGAACCAAAGTGTGATAACAAAGCGCTCCGCGTTGCATGGATGCATTTACAAAACGCACGCACAAAGCAAACATTCGTTTGTATACCACTGCGTAATGATACTGGTTTTACAGCGTTCCTTCCATTTTCGCTCTCGTGCACGTGGCCGGCACACCAAAGAGGCGGGATCGAAGATAGTAATAATTAGTGGAACATGAATCGCTGAATTCCTGGTCGGCGGATCGATAATACTCGCGACACACTGCAGTGTATGACAAGTGATTTACAGACCAGCGTGGCAAAAATATCTGGCAAAAGTGTTGGTGCGCATCGACATATTATGCGAAAGACTCGGGAAGCATAAATAAACTCCTTGAAAAACGGTCAGAAAACGATACTTCGAATCTCATGTTTGAAAAGCGTGTCGCGATAAATTGCACTTTGCAATATTAACCGTCCGAATGCCCGTTACTCTATCTCGCGTTATTAATGCAGGGACCCCGAGTGTTGTTGAAATACACGATTGCTCGGATGGTCTTACGTCTTGCGGACCGATGCTTGAGACATTTTTAAAGCGTTCCGGTTAATAATAATACCGATACAATAATGCGGGAGGATTTAACAGAAGGATTGCCTATCCTTGAAGGTGAACCTTCTATTCTTTTATACAATCTTCGCAAACATTGAATTCGTCTCTCTTCGTAATTCATCATGAGTAATACGAAAGCGTTATTCACAGACTGCAGCGTGTAAATCTTTATAAACTGGAACGCTCAAGTTGTGCCACGAATAAATTCTCGACAAGATTAATAAAGAGCATTGAAAATTGTCTAACGGCTAAATCACCATTATCGCTACCAAATCGTTTTGATTTACTATGATTTGACAAAATCTCTATAATTGATGTCACCTCTATAGACGCAGAAGTTTTTATAGAAGCAACTTCGATCAGTCTTACGAATATCGAGCGAAACAATCGCCACTAAAAACCACCTGTTACACGCGCGTGCCAACTTTTTTATAATTTCATAAAGACGCAACTCAATTTACACACTTATTAAGCATTTTGCGTGCTTTATTAGCGCAATAATGTTAAGACAAAAACTTTAAGCTCTTCTCATTCATAAACGCATTCTTTTCTCCTGCAACTTCTCCTTCGTCAGAATATATACTCGCAATAAACAGTGAACTAATCTTTCAAATGATAATTAATAATAATACACATGCCTGATGAACAATGAACCAGATTAAAAAAATGGTAATTGTCTAAATAAATGATAAATATAGTTTTATTTTGTTCGGATATCCTTCATCGTACACGCAAAAAATTTCATATAATTACTTTACGAAAGTGGAAGTTATTATTTCATGCGGATGTCTTATAGGGACATAACTGAGACGCAGAGTATTCCCTTGTAGAATTAGAATGTAAACGAAGTTAGAGAAACAGCAATAAAGTTAATGACACAACTACTCGGAGATCGTTAAGAAATGAATCCCCGCGTATCACACTTTTTGTTCGAAACGACCTACCTCGCTATGTAATTTCCACGAATATGAAACAATTTCGATCCTGGAAGTTTCGCTCGGAAATGTCAAGTACAGCCTAAAACGAAATCGGACGATAAACGCGTCTCTTCCATGATGAAAAATACTCTCGTCGCGAGGCGAGTCGAAAATTGCACTTTGATGCATCGACATGGGAGAATTTCATCAATATGGCAAGAGAGAAGAAGATATTCTGTATCCACGCAGTCTCTCTTTTTATATGTACAAATTAAATCGTGCAATCCCGAAATTTATATTAAAAGGGTTACCGTTATTATACTTAATTAAGTAAAGGAGTATCGTTATTATACTTAATTCAAATCTAAATTTTTTATATAATCCAAGAAAATTACTGTTTTGTTCAGTCTCTATTATTATACTATTGTATATTATATTATATGACTTGCTTTCTCGTACTACACAAAATTTCTAATTACTTAACAGTACTTGTCATTGCATTTGAAGTAGCATAACGATCGACATCAACATTAATTCCTAATTTCACTAGTTTATTTGTGAAGTTTTTATTTTGGACTTTTAATAATAATCTATAGGTAAATGTATCGTTATACATTTATTCAATTACAATTCTTATGTAGATACACAGATATTCTATGCAAAAGAGGAAGAGTTATCACGTACTATTTAATACGACATGTGTAACCGCAAATAGCAGTTTCGTTTATGGTTCGAAAATAAAGCGGAATATCAAATCTCCATGCTCTCTCGTAAATGTCATAAACAACTGAAGAATAGCAAAAACGAACGCGACGGATGAGGGCAATAAAAATTCACTCGTACGACTAGCCGCGAACCAATCAGAACGCGTTACAGCCATAATATAACTAATTGTAAGTATCGAAAATTCTGTTCACGTTAAGCCTACTCAATTAGATCCGCCAATTAACGTATAAAAAGCCATTAACTTCCACGTTATAAATCCCGATTTCATTAATTCGTGAAGAGTTTTTATATACTTCCGTGTAATATCATGTACTATAACAACGTAATAGAGTGTTATCTTAAGTAGTATATGAGAAGGATGTCTTTATTGCATTATAGGAAGAGTGTTATCAATATCTTACATAAAAGGATAAAAGCCTGAGATATATATATATATATATCTTCTCGTCTACATTGCCCACAAACTCGTCCTAGTGACATAATTCTCTTCCTTGAAAACTCTTGAATAATTTTAGAACTAAAAGATTATATCGGTTTTTAATTAAAACTCGAGGTAAGGCGATCGAAAACCATTCACGAATCCTTACCATCATTAATTTTTATTACATCCGATAACATTTATTAAATTCGATCATACATTATAATTTCAGATATAGAGATGGTTAGACTTTATAATTAGTTTAGCCAAGAAAAAGAATTAAATTTTTTATGACAAAGAAAAGAAGGATTCAGAGAAAAAAATCAATTTACTTAACTTGTTCGAAATTATAGCTAAATGATCTCATCATCTATACAATTATAATAATTACATATTACGTAAATGCAACTTTATTCACGTGAGCGAAGCGAAGGAGATACACTACTCCCCCCCAGATTTAGCGAACTTATCGTAGGTATCAGCATAATTCCCACGAACTGCTGTCTCGATAGGTGACGATAGATAGACACTTAATGAGCAGTGTAATTAACAGTTCCGGCGCACCACAGGTGTCATCTGCATGATTCCCTAGCACGCGCGACGACACCTCCCGTGGAGAGTGATCGACGATTGCCGGCGCGGCGCGGCGCGGCGCGGTGCGGTGATACCGCAAATGCAAGCGAACACGTATGGAATGCAGTAGCAACACAGCAGCATGCATCGCGCACGCATCACTTACTCACCGACAAGCTCCGTACGCACGCCCACCAGGAGAGTGGTCACTACCAGAAGAGGCACCTGTCGTCGGCGCGGACACAGAACGGCACGTTTCTCACCCATGACCATAGTATAATAGTAGCACGTGTGGCCGCACGCGTATGGCGCGACACGAAAGTAACCGCTGCCGCGTTCAGACTGAACTCCCGACCTGCCGCGAGGCTACGTACATCCGACGCGCACGAGGCGAGTCGACCTCCCCCCCTCCCTCCCTCCCTTCGCGTTCCTCCTCGTCTCATCCTCCTCCCGTTCTCTTCTATTCTCCCCCTTCCATCTCTATCGTATCGCACCCCGTCGTGCGCGCGAGCGAGACCAAACCGAAGGGGTTGCTCCGTTCCGACCAGCGCACCGTTCATCCCTACTACACACAACGGCCCACACCGTTCATCCCTCTTCGACGTGCCGTGACGCGGCCGCGAGGGGGATGAGACCCCCTCGTCACGGGGCACCACTCGCCACTCGCGCCGACGCTCCCTTAACCGGCCGACTGGTCGGATGACTGGCTGGCTGGCTGGCTGGTTGGCTGGTTGGCTCACTCGCCGAATGCGCGTGGCAAGCTTTGCTTTGAGTTACGCTGACATACCTGGATTTACTTAGAGCCTCGTGATTACGGCGGGACCAGAGTGCTTGGTGTTAAGCCTCCTCTCGCAATCGGACTTATTTCACGCGTCGCTACAGGTGAGCCGCTTGTTTCTCGACGCGCTGCGCTGCCTGCGTTAAGACCGGGATGCAAGAAGGCAGAAAAGATATAGAACAATGAACGAGACAACATCCTGATCTTGTATTTTAAAATCAATGCCAGTAGGAATTAATTTATTGTTTATAGTACAATATAAATGTAACAACAAATGTTATGTTTGTCATTCTTCAATAAGATTCTTAACTGTTACTGATTGATATTAAAATTATAATATGAATTATTTATAATATACGATTTAATATGAAAATTATTTTTTATGAATTCCCTGCGTGAGAGAAATACGATAAAAATGGAATATTAAATATAGTATTAAATATGGTAAAACAATAGGAAAAATAGAGAGTTTTTGCAATACCATTTATGAGTGAACGCTAAGATCAGAGATTATCAGCGTTATTAAGAAGAAAACTAAAAAAAAGGATAACGTGATTTTAGCGTTCACCGTATTTGGATTCATGTTATTACAAAAACTTTTATTAAAAAGGAAGAATAGATATTTTTGTCGGAAACAGAAATGGATAAGATAATAATTCCAGAAAGCAATCAATCAGGATGCCAATGTGTCAAAATAAAGGAAGTCTGATAATAAAGTTTGAGTAGAAAGAAGGAAGATATCACGAATAAAGCGACTGAAATTTGAGAGACTTTTAATAATCTGATTTATAACGCCCAAAGTTCAAAGATATCTTCTCACGGGCACGCATAGCGCGTGATGTTTATAATTCAAGTTAAATTATATTTACTTTGCTGAAGCGTGGCCTCTTCGTGTAGAGAAACACAAGTGTGGAATATTTGCGTAGCGCGATGCAACGCGAAATGATTTAAATTCTACACTCCGACATCTCTTCTCTAGTCTTGATACTCTTGGCAGTTGCATAAGAACGGGGAATCGATGCCACTCTACGCGATAAAACATTCAAATCCAAAAGGAGAGTTCCCTGTGATGCGAACGCAAACAAAGAGAGTCCCCTCAAAGAATAGGGCACGTAAGTGGACTACCCAGCAACGAGGAGTTTGCTCTTTGAAGTTACATTATATTTACTCAACGTACATCAATCGCTGTGAAATAAAAATTAAAATGTATTTTTGGACACAATCGAAACATGATATTAATATAATATAATAGAATAAAATAAGTATTAAATAATTTAAATAAATTACATTCTATCATTATTATCTGATTCTGATCTTCAGTTATTTAATATGAAAATTGCATTTAATGATATTATGATAAAATTGGATGAGACTGCACTTAATTAATTATAAGTTATTAAAAATAAGAATATTAATTTCGATTACATGTTATTTTTAATACATTTTTGATTGCTTGAAAATATTATTTAAGCTCGTTATACATACATATGTATTCGACTAATTAATATTTTATTATATAGATAATTACATATAATACTATAATACATTTTTTGCTATTGAGGTCGATTAATTAACCTACAATTTTTGGAAAATGACAGTAAAGAAAATACATATAATACATTTTAAAAGGAATAATTGTTATAGAAGGAATAATGATTGATTCAATACATAAAAAGAACATTTTGCTAAAGTATTTAAAAATTTAGCTAAATTTAAAAATACTTTTATTGGACCATCGAAATTTATATAGAATCCTCGAACTGGGTGGGTGGGTTCTTAAAATGCTCAAACTTTTTGAAGCATTACAGCTCATCATATATGTTTGAGTTTCATACATAATTATTCTAACAAAATTATTTTTAGATCTGTATCTACCTAAATTTTTGACTACTTTAACAAAATTGGTTTTTCTATATATTTTGACTACAGCAAGTAAAAATTCTAACACGTATACACACAATCGGCTCACTCTATTTGAATTATCGTCGCTATACATCATAAATACTCTAGTTACTGAAGTTACTATTCAAGCTGAAATATAATGCGTTTGATAACTGTTTCAGTTGCTCACGGTAGAATTGCACGCTTCTCTCTTGATCAAATCGAAAGATACTAGGCGGCGGAAGGAAGAAATGTATAAAATCGGAAGTTTTCTTTACATCAAAGATTTGTATATTTTACTTAAATTGCCTTGGAAACACACACACCATCATATTGATCATATAACTACGAAAAACTATTCCGAGCGCATTCGATAAAGAAACCTGTCGAGTAATTGAAAAAACAGACAAACACGAAATTTGTAGACTATCGATTTCCGTACACGGATTGGAGGACCAGTCCTCCTGGAGATTGCGTGATCGCAGTCAAAAGTAATTATTGCAAAACTTTGTTCTACCGCTTTGGTAGATACGGAAGGTACAATCGGAGAGCGCTTTAGGCCAAAGACGTCGTATTATGTAATTCGTATTATGAAAGGTCTGCCCGCACACACTGCGTGCTAGCAACACCCAAGTGATGTACGATCCAACGAAACGTGCATGAAGGACACTGTATCACGGGTCCGATGATATATCCCCTTCAACACAGCCTCGAAACTCCTCGGCAAGCATACAACAGCATAGCTCTCCCCGGCTCCTCGGCTCTTCTGACTGTTGTACAGCCAATGTCGCTCGATTACACACATCGTCAATCCGCCTGGAGGCTCCTCAAGTTACCCGATGTGTTATACACGTGCGTCTGTGATACTCCGTGCGCGGCCGAACAAGTCTGACGTCTGACTATTGCACGCATGATATCTGCTGGCGCGCATAAAATGCCGTTATGTAAATTCTCACACGCGAGGAGAACGCCTCGCGAAAGTAGCGAAATGTATTCTCACGTGTACATTGTCCGAGAACGAGGAGCCACTATATTATATATGTATCCTAAGTATATATATAGAGCCATGGTATTTGCATTAATTTAATTCGTATTTGCATTTGCACTCGACCAGTCGTGATTTCGAAGGTTTTGTCTGGCAGAAATCGCCATCAATTATCAAGACAGCTTGGGTACATTATGTGCCAGGCTTTGCTAATTGCGAGACAAGGTAATATACATGAAATAAAGAACGCGCACACTAAAGAAAGAATTGAAAGAACTAAAGAAGTATTAATTTATTCAAATGTATCAATACTTGGTCTCGAAATATTGCAAAATCGTTTTTCACATTTTCCGCAATTTCTATGCAAACCGGCGGACGATAATCGATGGCTCAATTTCGTCTCTACCTTCCGTCAGACCGAAGACAATGGCTATCCGTTTTTCCGACAAATTTTTCCCACTACCCTCTCGTGTCGCTGCGCTTTGGCGTGTCCTCCGGCTCAGTGATCGCTACGCGGTAAAAATTTATCGTGGAAAATTGAAGTGCCACGGAATAATTGCTCGATCAGAAGCGATCGAGATTCCAGATAGCAAGCCCCAAACGATCGAGCCACGCGATAGAGCCCGGCCCCGATTATTGCGTGCTGTTCTGTGCCCTCTAGATCGAAGTACGAGGACTCACGAAACTGCAACCGACCTTGTCGATTACGATATTCCGCCAAACTTTTAATTTTTAGCCCTCAGTCGCTATCAATCGTTTCGATAATAATTTAATATGATACTATCAAGCATGTGTTTCATGGAGATTATGTAACGATAAGATTCTTATTATATGTAAATACTAAAAACTATTAGGTGTTGGAATTAATTCGTAGCGTTTTACAAGTGATGGGAAGTACTTTCATTAATGTATTTTTTAATGCTCATGTGAAATAAATAACATTCTTTCATAAAAACGCTACGAATTAATTCCAACACCTAATAGTATGAAAATTCTCCATTATGTTTAGGTTGTTATTTTTCTTTGATAAACAATGTGCATTTTGGACAATTTAAAAGAAAATTTTTTGCTTGCGGGCATAGCTTTTATAATTCTTATATTTCGTTTTTGTATTTTTTAAATTATAGTTCAATTTTTTATTCATTTATAACTATATTTTATACTTTGTGATTTACTTATTTTGGTTTAGAAAATTTGATGAATCACAAAATTGCCTCATTACTATTACATTTTAAAATAAAAAGAGTCAATAAGTTTTTGCTCTCCCTACCGATTACCATTAAATAATTTTTTAAATATTGCGTGATTAATATAAAAATATTAAAAATAACACAGATCTGCAAAATTTGATATTTATGTTGTTTGGAAAAGAGGAATAGTTTCCTATAGTTTTTGATGCGCTAAATCCTAATTCGTAAACGAAACTATTCTATTACATCAGATTTTTGAGAAAAACGAGGTTGAACCATCTGAAAAAATTTTTTGCTAATTGTGAAAATTCATACGTGACACACACACACACACACACACACATACACACGAATCCGATGTGTGATCCAATGAGAAATTTCAAGAACTCAAATTAATGATTGAACAATGTACTGTAATAAAAATATTAAATCATTATAAATAATGTTAACCTATGTGCTTCGTTTTTAGGAAGGGTTCATGAGTGTAATCGCACAGTGTCAAGTAAAACAATTGCCCCTACAGTTCTAGAAATACCACTGCAAATAGTAAAAATTTTAATAGTAGTTTTAATACATAGAACTGAAGATGCTCTTTTGTAGTAAAAATATTTTTTCTTTTATTTAAACAATTTTCCAAAAAACTGACTTCATCATAATGCTTTTTCTATGCGGAAAAATTATGTTGCATGTATTGTAAAATTTTTACTAAATATAAAACTTTATGTAACATGCGATATATATCCTAGTAAACATAATGTTACAATGTACTTCTTAGTTGCAATGTCAGCTCAGCAAGATAACTAATATAAACAAGATAACTAATAAACACAGTGTGTTACATGAATAGAAATTTGGCAATTCTGTTTTTGCAAACAAATCGTAAAAAACATAAAAAAAGGCGTTAAAACACGAATTGCTTTATCTAATTATATTTTTTCAGTCATTGAAGCTCAAAAGATAGATATATGTTATTTTCTTACTTTGACTTTGCATTTTACTGCCTGTATTATTTTTTCTATCATTGTAAAAAGAATTATTGTATAATATTATAAACGTAAATAAATCTTTTTCTTTGATGATACTTAATAATATCAATGTTATCACATTTTCTGTTGTGATAACAGAAAAATAATTAGAAAATAACTGAAAAATAACTTTTTAGTAACTGTAATTATAACTATAACGTATTTTTTAGAGTCAATAACGATGACTATACTCTAAAAAATAGATATGTGAATTTAACGATTTTGACTATGTTTATACAACACTCTTAATCGAGTTTAATAACATTTGTAGTTATGAAACTGACAATCATAGCTTCTGAAAAATAGAAGACTATAGTTAGTTTTTAACTATAATGTTATTAAACCCGATTAAGGGTGACCATGTAAACGTAATTTTTGATATGGATTTAACACCCATGAGGTGTCTTTATAATTTTCAATGTGTTAGTGTTAACACCAACACGGTGTGGATTTTAAACTTTTGATGTTTATATCAACACATCATCGTGTGGATTTAAAACCCATTTTGTGTGTTTTGTGTGTGTGTGTTTTTACATTATATTGATATTAATATTAATATCAACGCAGTGAGATTTATATAAACACCACTATTTTTTAGAGTGTAATTATTTCTTGAAAACAAACAATTGTAACTAGTATGTATATTTACAAAGCAACTTTTTCAATCCTGATATAATATATAGAAATATTGACAATGCTTCTTCCAGAAATAAATGAATTTACATTTATTGAAGTTTAAATATTTTTTTAGTTCAGATTTTCCTGACCTCTTATCATAGTCATCTTGATTGATATTTCATTTCAATCAAATGAAACATTCTACGATTGGAATTAAATTTTCATTAATATGAAAAGTGAAATATCACTCCATTCCAAGTAGCAGTATTTTTACTATCAATTAGAATAAATTTTTATTCTTTTATAAAATTTTGTTTTATATATATAAAATTAAGAAAGTATAAAATTAAGAAAGACGTCATATTTTGTGCGTTCAGTACTCGTTGCGGTAATGTAAAAAGCAAAAAAAGTATAAGTGCGTAAAATGACGATAGAATGGAATTCATGTTACAATTATAAAGTATAAGATATAAATATTCAACTATAGAAGCATTATTTAATTATTAATTACATTATTATTATTATTAATTTGACGACAATAGAAGTAATATCAAAGTCGTAAATATAAGAACCAGTTAAAACAGATAGCTTTTCGTTCCGATAATTTGTAAATTAAATTTTAATTATGATTATAAAGTAAGCTTTTTAAATCGTTTCAGTTTTCATTATTAACAATTAAAAATTATTGAAAAAATTATTACAACTTAACTTCATCGCTTTTTGAGGCTTGCCAACGTTTCCACGTTAGCTGACTTATTATGATGAGCTATAAACTTTTTAGGATCTTGCTGAGCTTCGATATGGTTTGATGGCGTACATTTATATAAGAATTAAAAGGCTTTATACTATGAATTATTTTGTAACACATATAATAAATATCGTGGTACAATTAGCCGACATTAGAAAATTTTTATGGCACGTCAAATATAAGCCATGACGTAAATTAAATAAAATAGTTTAATAGGCTCCAAAGAATAAATCAATTAATCAAATGCCTAATGAGAGCCGAATACTGGATGTACATATGTGATAAATTTATTCAATAACTATCAAAATATTGTACAACAATAAATGTTTCAATCCTAGTTTGGATCTTCCTCAATATCGCTAATTAAATTTAAATTACATTAGAGATCTTTAGTCATACAAGTATATTAACCTAATTATGCGAACGTGTGTATATCTTGTATTGTAGATATAATAAGATTTTGTTGTAAAAAAAAGCTACTATTTATTACATATATATGTCTAACGTGATATTTAATAATTTGTTACAGTTAATTTGTCAATTATAATGAAAATATGCTAGGACAACAAAATCTTATTACATATATATTAATATATTATTTGTATGACTAAAAATCTCTAACGTAATTTAAGTTTAATTAGCGATATTGAGAAGAATCCGAAGTAGAATTAAAACGTTTATCATTGTATTTCGATAGTTATTGAATAAATTTATCACACATGTATACCCAGTGTTCGGTTCTCATTAGGTATTTGATTAGTTGACGTAAATTGTCATAAAATTTTTCTTTTTTTTATTATTATTTTATTTTCTCGTTTCCCTTTTTGTTCGACATTGAAGAAAATTGAAATAATTTCTCTTTGTAGACAAAATGAATTTAATCAAAAATTCTTTCCTAGCAATTTTGTCAGCTCTGAAGGATAACGTTCTGCGAAATCTACAAATCAACGTTTTTTTTCGCACGAATATTTCAATGTAATGTCTCCAAGAATGAGCAAGCAGATATCGGTGACCATGTCGCCAACGACGAACGACGTAGCACAAAGTCATTTTGGCACACGCAATCCCAAAGTTTCCATTATATATACTTCCACGCGGAGCATGTAGAAAGTTGCCAGGACGAGCAATTCTCGTGCCTACAAGCTGCCACGTCAATCATTCGCCTTTACGAGTACGAGTTATCCGATTCATGGAAAAGAAACATTAGCATCTACTACTCTCCGCTAGTTTACTTCTAGCCCCGGCAATCTAACGATTTTCTAACTATAAATCATTGCGCGTCTTTATTGTTTCCAATTATATGATGAAGTAATAAAGATATTACAAAGTATGCTATCGTTTTTACGTTACGATGCATCGCAGCCTCCAGATCGTTCCCTCAATACATAATATTTTTTTATCCTAAGTAAGAATTAAATACCGGCAAGATACTAGTTCAGTATCAATTTTTAGTATTCAATACTGATGCAAACCTAGATATCAATACAGTATTATAAGCTTGGCTCGTTGATATCATCCCAGTATCTCAGAAGTTCTGGCATGATAGCAGACTTGTAATACAGTATTGTAATACAGTATTGTAATACAGCTATTAAGATATGGGATTTCTGTACAGGATGAGTGTCGTAACAATATAAAGAATCAATACATACATGAGGATAGTTCGAAAAATTCTCGGTCTGACACAAAAATAACACAAATATCAAACTGCTATAATTTTAAACAAGTTTACAGGGTTACTGTTAAGATTTCGGACAGATGCGTTCATTAGTTTCTTTGTTTTGTTCGTGTAAAGAAATCTCTTGAATATATTAAAATATAAACAAAAATAAGAGACATGTGTTTTTCTACACGACAAGGGTAGAGCTATCCCTTCAAAAAAATAAATTTTTCTGTTTATCATTGAATTATTTAAACCGTCAAAAGTATATTACATATTTTAAGAATAAAATATATTTTAAGAATTGAAGGATTTCAAGAATACATTACAATAACAATAGAAAAACGTTTATAAAATTTTTTATTTTTACGTTTAGAAAGTTTTTTATTTTTATAAATATAAATAATAAACATTTTTTAAATAAAAAACATTTGAAAAATCAAAACTTTATTTAAAAAATATTTTTATCGGTATTATAAAATATTATTAAAATCATTTCAATTTTTATTTAAAAATTTTTCATATACCTAACGATTTCAATGAAATTCATACAAAAAGGAAAAGTCATTTTATAGGAGAGATTTTACTGTTTTAATATACAAGAAAACATTTATTAAAACATACGTGTTTCTTATTTTTAACATATTCAAAGTTTATTAAAGAAAGATACTTATGATTGTGTTTCCTTGTTAAAAATGTTCTTCTTGTTAAAAATGCAGATCTTTGAAGTATGTTAAAAAGATATTTCTTTACGATTGAGGGAAGATTTGCAAAAAAAAAAGAAAAAAACTATTCATTTTCTTCGATCACCGAACTTAAACGCAGTTCGTGCTCCAGGATCGAGAAATGGGATCGGACTGAAGTCTTAGGAGCGAACTATCGGTATCAACGCGACGATAGCAGAACAATGGGGCGAGAGAAAAGTGGTAGTTGAGTGATCTTTCGGCATCAGTCAGAAACGATTTTACCGCGGCAGATTTCGCTCGTAGTGACGGCTCGTAGTTAGTCGTGGGGCAAGCCAGACAAATGTTCAGTCACCCCCTTAAAGGAGGCAACGTGAAATGCGACATGCGAGGTACTGTAAGTAAGAATAAGTGAAGCCAACCAAGTCTCGAGCTAGTGGCCGCATTCCCTCGAATCCTTCTCAACAATACCGATGACGAGGAGCAGGATTAATATGTAAAATTCACTTCTACTGCTGCATTTATCGCATGATGTGTTACAATGTTATGGATCGAATTAATTTCTCAGTTGCGTTTGCCCCCGTAAATGATTGTCATTTTTTGAGTAGACGCACGTAATAATCACATGGAATTGCGATTCGAGACAAAGAAACGGTCCATGACACAAAACGTAAGAATAATTTTTGAATGTCACAAATGAATGTGTTCTGAAAAAAAAATTTACAAAATTTAAATAAATATTGGTTTAGATAGTACCAATGGAATCTTACAGAAAATAAATATTTATTCGATTTAAAAAAATAATACTTAAATTAAGTATAATTTTTTTAATTAAACAAATATTTATTTACTGTAAGTAAATGATTCCATTGGTACTATCTAAACAAATATTTAAACATATATTTATTCAAATTTTGTAAATTTTTTTTCAATGTAGTGTAGCTTGAAGGTAATTTTGAATATTTTTATCCTGCATTTATATGCAATGTATATGTATCTATATATTATTATTCGGCAATCTTTAGAAATTAATATCTCGTTAATTATTGCAAAAATTGCAAAATGATACAGGATTTTTCGACTTAATTTTTTATTAGGAGTAGTACTGTATGATTAATAGGTGTCATTTCAAATACACTCTATAAATATATATATACATATATGTGTATATATATATATATAAAATGTTTTTCCGACATAGTTCCCTTCCCTTTTTCCCCAGTGAACTCCTTCGTGTTTCGTTCTATGTTTGTCAAAGACTTCGAACGTCGTTCTATGGAAAATTTGTAGTTGCTTCTCGAAATCGGGTAAAGCAGGCATCCGTGTGATTCAGGAATAAGGATTTTATTGGATTCTGTCACCCATGTACCTTTTATTAGCTCTCTATGAAACGATCACGGTGGCCCCCTTTGAGAATCTAACGTATACACAGATACGCATAAACGTATGTACGTATGAGTTGCAAGCATATAAATATATCAAATCATGACTTTTTCCTGTTGATTTTAAATGCTGAGACGATGCAGGTTTACTGAACTGTTTAATTTGACGACAGAAAGAGGAACTTTGATATTTTTCTTGCGCAAATCATGAATCGTTCTCATACGATATGTCTAAAAAAAATGTAAATTACAAAAAGTTTTAGAAACAAGAATATATCATGTATGACGATGTAATATTTTATGTAATAAAGTTACGAATAACTATAATATTAATGCGCTGGATAAGAATTAATTATTTATACTTTTATATAAAATTAAGTTTCTCAGAAAAGAGAAAAAACTTCTTTTTAACTTGACAGAAAATTGTCGATTAATCAAGTAATATTGGCAAAAAAAAAATATTCTTAACACGATCAAATGTCATTTTTGTGAACTATTGTATTTTTTATGAAGTTAAGTTAAGTTCGCTTTTAATAATTGATAGAGTAATGTTTATCGTATCCATTCATGGTAATAATTCGTATTTTCTAAGTTGTTTCATTTTTTTAAATGAGAGAATATATTACTTATTCAATTAAATAATCAATTAATTTCTAATCCACGATACTAGTGATTTGCAATGTAACGGTATTCTAATAGCTAATTTCACGCTGGTTAACCAAACTTTGAAAAACGAAAACGCTCACCGCGCATGCAATCGATCAAGCTAATGACAAACAAAACTACGAAACGTAGTATAAACTAACTTCTCAGTGACATACTTATAATAAAAAAGCAACGCTCTTGATTATAGTGTCCAGAAATCGCTGACTTCGCGGACTTGAGAAAAATTTTTGCGCGAGAGGCGATATGCCTATATCATCATTGGCTAGAAATTTAGGAAATGACTGTTAGCAAACAATTTTCCTTCCATCTTTAAGAATTTTCTGTTATACTCAAAGGCATAATTCAACCTAATTATACTGAAAGGCATAGTTCAACCTGGATTACCGTAACAAGTATGATCGAGGATTCCGATATAAAAAAACTCGGAGGAGATACAGAAAAACTCGGAGGAGAGAAAAAAACTCACTGACGAATCGATTTCTGTACAATATTTTTTTTCATGCATGTCATGCCAAGCAACGTGCGTTATTATCGTAACATATCGTGCGCGACACTCTTTGTTTACGCGTGCGGTTTGCATCGACATCGCGTACTGCGTACCGGATTGTCGAACGTGAACGATCTTTCGCGTTTATCTCGCGTAAAACAATGCTCGCTTCGAGGGAGGAATTAATTGGAATGTTTGAAAACATCACTACGACAAGCCGATGTTACAAAGTAACAGTCTGTACAGCCAAGCAATAAATATTGTATTCCCTGTTTCTTATTCACGAATATTATATCAATTTGATAAAAAAAAAGAGAAAGAAAGAAAAAATAAAAAGACTCCATATCTTCGATGTAACTATTTCTGCGGCAGAAGAGATATATAGGGTGCGTTTCTGGTCGCAAATCGAACAACTATCGATATAAATGGGAAGGAAAGAGGGTGAGAAAAAAACCGCAACCAGCTTGCAGTCGATAGGCAAGATACAAGGCAATATCGATTGAATATTAGGATCTGCGGGGCATGCGGAACCGGCGTGCACACATTAGCCTCTTTGACTTGCTAAATAGGTTAATTTGAATGTTTAAATTCCGGCTTGGTGCAACTCAATTTGCGAGAGGATTCCGCGTCTGGTTAATTCCTTTCCTTCGTCCCGCGAGCCACTTTGCGTCCCTCTTCCATGTCCTTCTTGCTCCTCAGACTCCTCCTGTTTCATCTTCTCCTGCATTGCTCAACACCAAAGTCACTCTTGAAGCTGGACTGTTAACTTCCAGCGCATTTCGAGCGCTGCACGCACGCACGCACGCACGCACGCACGCACGCACGCACGCACCTCTATTTCTTCCCTGAGGCCCTCACATGGTTTCTCCCTTAATTGGAGAGTATTATTTGCGCTCCACTACGCCTGATCTTTTACGCATGGCGACTTTCCGATTGCCAGACCTGCCAGACGCGACAAAAAGGAAGTTGGAATGCAAATGGAGATTCGGATCGCGTTCGTCGCTTAACATAATTCGTGGCCAACATAGCAGTGAGACCGAGAAAATAGCGGGAACTGCAGTGGAAATAATGAAACCGCAGTACGCCGTAAATTTACAACTATCGAACTAATACTTCGTCGGACTGCAATTAAATTTTTAAACGCAGTTTCCAGTAATAATGGTATATCATCCGCACGATTACGTGCACAAATCTTCGTTAAACTCATTCAAAAGCTACGTTAAATGATACCCTGTATTATATTCTTGTATATATTGTATAAATAATATCTTATATACAAGTAAAATCTTTTTTTTTTTTGTAACTTAATTGTATTCGAGATCGCCAACATAAACGCACATTTATGTCAAAACTTGACACGAAAATTTATTTACAATTTTATCCATCTAAAAAGTATTAAAAAACGCGTGCGCGCGCGCCTTTGTACATAAATCAATATAATCTGTGTGCTGACATACACACACATATACAGTAAGTACAAAAAATATTCGGACAAGGAAATTTTTTGAGACTTTTACGGGTATCTTCTTCAGAGGTGCTAAAAGGTTTGCGGGTTATCGCTGTGTCGTGATTCATTGCTAATGCCAACGTTTCGTGAACCTTGCCGGTCACTTCATCAGGGCGAGGAGCGCACTGATACCGAGCTACTTCTCCGAAGGCACGCGTTCCACCAAAGAACGCATCCATTTCACTAAGACACAAATAGACAGGATTTCTCAGAAATCCTTTCAACTCCATCTTCTCCTTTCATCCACATTGCGACAAGACATTTGGCAAATCCTAGATCGCATTACGAACAAACCCAGAGCATCCACACGCAGTGCACAGAATGGCAAAAGCAAAAATACAGCATCATGTGTCCACACAAATGGCTTTAACGGATTCTACTCCACGCGGTCAATAATACGTCCAGTAAGAGCTTGTTGCCCAATGCTGGATCTGCATTGGCCAAGGGACTCAATTTTGTAATGATTCCTAATAGGATCCCAAAAGAAGAAATTATTAGTCAACCATCTATAATCTTCATATAATAGAATACAACAGATAATATATAGACATAAGTAGCTAATATCCTCCACAAAACCAAGTCTCCAGAGTCACCAGAGAAGAACGGCTGGCACTTCAGGAAATGACCCAGACATCATCGTACTTCCAGCGGACAAAGATAATACGATGGCAGTCATGAACACATCAGACTACAGAATGAAGATAAAGATCCTCTTTTCGAACGAAACATATACCAGGCTGGATAAAGATCCAACAAACAAGATTATACGGAACATTAGTGTCTTAATATTAGAAAAAAATAGAGTTCCCAGCAAAAAACTAAGAAACAACATTGAAATCCACAAAGTCCCTTCCATCAAGACTATGTGAACTGCCAAAAATACATAAATCTGATATCCTTTTCAAACCAATTATTAGTGCCATAAAATCTTATATATATATATGATTTTTTTAGCTCGTGAATTATAATCTCTGATAGGAAAGAATCCGAATCGCATATATCACAAACTCGATGAATTTTGCACAAAAAATACAAAAAATCCGTCTTCATCCTGAAGACATATTGATGAGCTTCGATGTAGAATCACTTTTCACGAAGGTGCCAAAGAAACTCTGGTTATAATTAAGACCTCACACATAAAGTCCCTAATCATCCCTTCAATTGAGCACTATCTAACAATCACTTCTCCTACAACGGCCAATTCTGCAAACAGACTTCTGGGGTGATTATGGATTCTCCAATACATCTCTTTTATAATCGCGAACATCTTTATGGAACACTTTAAGAAAAAAGTTCGCAAGACACCCAGCAAACAGAGATTTGGTTCCATTATGTAGACAATACATTCATAATCTGAAGACACGATAGTTAGAAACTTTATAAACTCTTAAACTTCCTCAACAATCAATATCCAAGGATCCGGTTTACCATGGATATAGAGAATGGCATTCCCTTTCTGAATGTTCTTGTTACAAAAAAGGTTGATAACATCCTGGGCCATCAAGTATATATAGGAAGCCAACGCATACTAGATACCTCCATTGGAATATATGATATATAAATATTATTAATCAAAATTCTATTACAAACTATAAAACAGCCTACACTATAAATGGCAGAATATTTACGCCGTACTATCTCAGTTATTAAAAACTTATGCGTCCAAGATATTCACATTAGAAATTATAAAGTACAATAAAAAGGACCTTACGCTGAAAATAAAGTTTTCTCATAGTAACTTCTACAAGAAATTACTTTTAACATCTTTTTCTTGTGTTTTTATAGTATTTTAAGCCATCGAATAGAATTATGACTACAGAAAAACATAACATTCGCTGTGTATGTATAATGCATATGTAATGGACACTTCAAAAAATATATTTAACAATTTTAAGTTACATCTACAGAAACAGTACATTCGAAATAAATCGTTGAGGATAATTGATAAAGCTACTAGAATATACACATTTTTCGCATATTAGTAGAAACAATGAACTTTTGCAAAATTACTTTTGTAAATTACTTCAAACTCCTCTAGTGATTGTACATGTCGAGCTTTTTAATTACCATTCGCAGAGAAGCACAGAACAATTCTTTCTTTCAGCACGCACCATCTCTTAATTTATAATAATCTACGTAAAAATTATGTAGCTATTAATAACAACATAATTTTTCAAAATTTAATGGCTTAATATCAGATTGTAATAAATGCACATTACTTATAACTTTCAGATTATAAAATTTGAAATATAGAAAATACGTTATAATAGTGAGTTATATCTTTTTAAATACTTACTTGGTCTGAATGCAATTATAACATACTTCTTTATGTCTTTCTCTTTAACTGCTACCATTCGGTATTTCGTGCAACGATTGTAACATAACATGTAACAGACGCTTTGGAACGTGCGATCTTTAAACTCGCGATTCCTGGCGCAAATTGTTCGATTACCATCATTATCACGGTCCTCTTGGTACATGGCCTGAATAGTAGTCGTCTTCACTCCCAAACCGATCACTCCTTCCTCATCACAGTGCTCGCAATTGCACGCGGCTGCATTCTCGAAATCCATCGCGAAAATAGTCACTGCGCACATGCAATAATTATTACAACATTCAAATGCATTCAACAACAAATTTCAACAACATTCAAACATTCAACAACAAATTTCTTCTTGTTATAAGACTTCTTATTTACAGGATTTTTTATTATTATAATTACTGTTATTCAATTATTCTTACGTATATACAATATTTATACCCGAGAACTCTTTATGTTTACGTATGTGAAAAATTGACAAAATATATTTTGTTTATTCTAAAGTAAATTCCTATATGTATACGTACGCAATGCAATTATGATATACGATTGCATGTCCAATATCTAAGTTGAGAAATGAGATATAGCGTGATATATATAAAATGTCTGATTTGTCAAGTTGCAAAGTCTAATCGAAACTGAAGCTTGTTAACACTGCACGATAATATTTGTGTCATTACAGTGCCGTAGTAGAAAAGTTTCTTTTATGCAAAATCATAGAATACTGTTATCAAGATGTACGTACATATGTTCTATATAGCACACTTTATTCCAGAGATCTTTCTGGGAACGTTCTCAGGATATCCTTCAGAATATCCCTTGGAGATCTGTGCTATATGAGATAATTACGTTATATGTTTTAACGAAATTCAAGATGTAATATGCAAAAGATTATGTTGTTGTAAAATTAATAGCATATTAAGAGTATTAAACACGGAAGCATTTCTTGATAAACAAGAATGCCTATATCTTTAGCAATTAACTCGGGAACCATAAGTGATAAATACATAACTGTTGATATATCAGAAACATCATATTAACCTTTGATCTCCTCGGAAAATAATTCAGTATGTATATACATGTATAGATATCAGCATCATTGTACCAACGTGACAACACGAAGGCGATGATTATATTATTCAACAAAAAAATGCATAAAATGTTATCATTTCAGATTTTTGATCGCTAAATACAGTTTTATGTACTACATTGCTACATTGCGGTTTGACATTTTATAACTATAATATGTGTGTGTATGATATGTGATGTGTTGCAGACGTTTTATTGCAATAAAAGTAAATTTTTATTAGGATTTTCAATTCTTAAAAGGAATTTGTTTCATCGATTATAATTAAAAATATATTTATGATTAATATATAATCTACAAAGTTGAAATATGTCATTAAAAATCTATCAAATATATTTTTTATATTATTGTTTAAAGTTATATAGATATTTCAAGTCACTAAACATTAATCTAATGTCAAATTCAATTAATCTGATATAAAAAAAATGGCGAAATCAATATAGCAAATATCGAAATAAAAAAATAAAGTTTGAATTGTTGGGATAGTTTACATATAGAAAGGTTTTTCATATAAATTAAATTGAATTTATCAACTTTTACATCAGATAAGTATTCAACAATATGAAAAACATTTAAATAATTTGAATGACATGAAAAAATTTAATATTAAAATGTATATATATTTAGTAGATTTTTAACTTATATATAATTCATACCTTTACAATAAACTCTATATAAGCTTAAATATCTTTTTAATTATAATCGACACAACAAATTCCTTTTAAGGATTGAAAAAGTCCTAATAATAACATACTTAACATGATTTCAATCAAACTTCTTTAACACATTACATATCTTATTTTACATTACATATCATAATATTATACATCGACATGCCAAAATAGCTCTTTCTTGCAATTTTAATCGCAAATTTTTCAAAATTGTGATACAATAATTTGATAACCAAGATTGCGACCAAAAATTTACAATAAACGATTATCCTCTGTTTAAAAAAGTCATTTTTATTAAATATTATTATTGAGTATTTGTAGCGTAACATCGATATAACGTATTTGATTACATAATTTATTGAAGAATTATGTAATACTACTCTAATTGTGTGCACATTTTTTTACTGTTCCGTAATATCGTACAACTTTATTGCGATAAAAGCTTCTGCGCAATTAAAAAAGTTACATTAAAGAATATTATATTAAAGAATTCATATATATTATCTGCTTCGATATCGGGAAATATATTTGAATTAAGCTTATATAAGAAATGAATCGTTAACTAAAGAGAATTTTTTTAAAAATTCCTTCAAAATTTCTTTCGCGTTTGTTTGTTATTTTTTAATATAAATTATTTCTTTTACAAAAAAATCCGGTTGTTGTCGTGATTTATGTCCACAACGCTCTCAAGTTAACCCTTTTATGTTAATTACTCACGGGTGGTAATACGCACGGTAAATGGACCCGCACGAGTCGAATGAGACAGGTGGCCCTAAGCTTTTTCCTCTCTCGAAAGAAAAAAGAATAATGAATGTTAAAGCTTCCGTATTTCCGTGAGATAACGTTTAAATTGCCTGCGCAGTATTAACTGTAAATATTCGCTCTGTAGAATTAATCGGGACCTAAATAAACTAAGGCATTTTTATCTCAAAACAAAAATCAGCATAAAAATAACATATATAAGTAAATATCTAGTGTAATATTTATCTTAAAACTTTTGCAGTTGGATAACGATATATTTTCAATTGATTGAAACTCTTTTTGTGAATTGAGATAGATATAACTCAACAGATTGAGAGCGATCGCGAAAGAGGCAACTGACATTTACAATTCGAAGGATCTGTATGCAGGTATGTAAGTAATCTTTTAAGTACAAGCATATACCATTTAGATACCGCTCTCTGACACCTTAAATCTTGAAAGTTTATTGCCATGACAATAACCGTCAGTTGGCATAACTAACAATTATATAATGCCCCTGACTTATGGACTAATTTGCATTTTAATCTGACCACCTATTGTTGCTCGCTATTGTCGGCGAAATGCGCAGTTGTCTGCTTAAGATAGCAAAGTTCGAGAGGTTGAAACGGGGTCGCCGTCAATTTGTAAAACAATGAACGCAAGAAAATAATATATAGATGTTACAGGCATGGCGATATATAACTGTCCATTCAAAGATTAATCGTAAATGGTATAAATATCAATTAATTAAAGGACTCATCACCTTTTTCCTTTTTCAGCATATATCAAACGAACAATCAATGACACACATATTCATTCCGATCACACTTGAAACTCTCTAGAATATAAAGATCCAAACAAATAGAAAGCGAAGTCGTGATGAACACTGGAAAATATTCCAATTTATGAACGGCATAGCTCATATATTTCCTTTTTTTCTCTCTCTCTATCTTTCCCTTTCTTTCTCGCAATTGATTCTTGATTCTATTAAAGACGCGTCCAGACCAGATCCATTTGCCAATTCGCCTGTCGGTGCAAACGACCTATCCGATTGCTAATTGGTAATCATTTACACCGATACCTTCTATCATCTCAACTTTTTAATCCATCGCATATGCGACAGCCGATACCTCCTATCACAAAACCAACTCTCCAATTAACAGCCATAATCCATCTTTTTTCGAGAAAGGAAAGATTTATTTGTACAATAATTTTAATTCTACAATGATATTTAATTCAAGAAAAGATAATATTTTCTCTCCTTGTTGTAGGATAAAAACGTTAAATAGAATTAGACACTAGTTCTGGATCACATATTATATTTAAATAATTACAATGTATTTTTCATCAAATGCATCTCACAAGATTCTTTCAAGATTTTTTCTAGCATATCTTTTTTAAACGTCAGTTATTTTTTATTTATTAGCAACAGCGCTGTACATTTTATTGATGTCATTAACTAATAAAACGTGAGAGATAAACTAAAGTTGCTAAAGTATGTATCTTTAAAAATTTATTTAAAGTGTAAGATTGCCTTATGACTTTTACAGGAGATAGTAAATAACATTAGATTTTCTGATTCATAAAAATCAATATCATGCTCAGTTGAAATTAAATCCAAAATGTATAAAGCATTTGGTGAATTGATCCGTAATTAGTATAATACATTAGTACATTAGTATCCATAATTAGTACATTAGTCTAATTGTGCCTAATTGTCATTATTTCATTTAATTAAAATTAAAACAGTACCGAAACATATAAAATGATATCAAAATGAAATAAAATTATCCATAATGTAATATTTTTTATGGTCAATTATAACTATTAAATATTTTATTAATTGTTCGGTATCGTTCTGGATAAAAACATGAATTCTTTTAAGAGTGATCCACAACTGGCCTTACCCTAAATTATCGATCATCAATTTGGAGACTGATTTAGAAACGATATTCGTAGTACACACATGGCGGGCAATACAGAAGATTGATCAAGAGTAGGGGGCGACGAAAAATTGTCAATCAATGCATCCCATCCGGACTTGATTACAGCTCCGCAATCGCACTTATAGTCGATTCTGAATCTCAAAATCGCCTGGCCAATTTTTTTATGTCGTAGTCACGAGTATTCGACGAGTATCGGTTGTAAAATATTGTCCGCCGTTTCATCTCTTCGTGTGCGGAAGTCTTTTATTATTTTATTCGCGTGCGTTGTTCTTTTAATTGCGTTATCGTGTACCATCTCCTACCACGAAAAAAATATGGAACGCAAAGTAAATTTAGACATTCAGGATATTTCAAATTCGATCTACATAACATTCCGTAACTGGCAGGGGGGACGATGATTCCAAATAAAAAAAATATGTCGAAATTGTCGAATGAAATTCTTCTCTACGATACTTTCTCTATGTTTGAGAATATCGATTTTGTAAATTCCAAAATTAATAATGGTTCTTTTTCTCTCGTCCAGATTATTGTCGTTTTTCACTCAATGACGTTTTTTAATCGATTAAATTGAGGATTAAATGAAATTGCATTCCCATTGTGAGACGATATCGCGCGCGCGTTGATTTATGCGTATATGCGTTTACAACGGGCGTGTTCACCACTACACATGTCAAAAGTGAAAGCCCTGTCTGTTATTTTTGTCATCCAATCCGCACTGCTAGCTAGAATCTCTCTTCATTTTGTTGTATTCACGTTTTCATCTGCCTCGTGCTTGTCCAGCATGGCGCAAAGCAGTTGAACCGAGTCGCGGTTCAATCAGAACCAATATGTTGCACTCTCATGCGAATACGTACCGCGATTTCTGCGAAAAGCGTGTTTGTACGCGTTAAAATGTGCATAAAGTGTCTGAAATTTCCCTGCGCAAATGTGTCATTTCGAAAGCCGACATGTATGGGGACGTTTCTCGCACTAGATTTTATGTATTTTCTAACGGAGGAGAAGAAAATCCTTACATACGATGAAGATCAGCAAATTTCTAAAACTCAAATCCTCTGTCACTACAATATATGCATAAACGATTACGTGCAAATATCCTGCAGACATTACAATTAATCCTTTAGGGACAAGTACAAATTTGTAACGTTTACTTTAAAATTAAATTTGAAATAAATTTAAGGTAAATTCAGAATCTATAGAAATTAGTTAAACTTATGAATTAAAAATGGAAATATATGGAGCACTAAATATTGAAACTAGTACTTTTACCTGTTAGAAAGGCTAAATATATATATAATATATCGACTACTTAACAAAAAATAGGAAACACTTTCAAAACGCTTAAATGTAAAATCCATACTTGAAAAAATCTTATTTAAAACGTAATATTAATACAAAAAAAAAAAATTACATATGAAAGACAAAAGAGTGCAGTTTATCATGCTATAAAAAAGAATATTTTTCATAATTTCTGAGTTATAAGCCTTTATATGAAAAGTAATGCGATTTCGATAACTTTATTAATTCTTTAACAGTGAATTTTTAAATAAACATATTCCTAAGGTAAAGTCGATCTGATGCTCGGTTTTGCTCATTTTTCATCTAATCAATTTATTAAATGGGTAAAAAAAATAATAATTACATGAAACTTCTTTCTCTGTTTATACTGTGTATAAATGAAAAAATATAATAAAATTTATTTGAATTTAAATAATTGTAGTAAAATAATAAACGCTTTAATCTTTGACCGATGAAGCCGTGGGGCATCTGATCCCCAATCCTACTATCAGAAGGTTAAAAGATTAAGCGGCGATGGTATAATATTAGTTTTGTACCAATTGCTCCTAGCGGTATTGCTGCGCGTTTATGGTACTATATGGTTAAAGTATATTATAAACGCGCGCAACAACATATGGCCAGTCATACATCATACTTCGATAAGAGATAAGAGCTATAACTTTTCGCAGCGTTGCACATTGAAGTGCGCGCAGCCGAGCGAGTTTCCGCTGAATTGGAGAGATTAGTAGAAATCGATTGCGATAAATTTTATTTCTGGCGATGCGCGCGAGTTACGTGTCGTGTCAAACGATCCGGGCAAAAAAAAACAGCATGAAACGATTGACAGTTTAACATGCCATCATCGAGGTGACCCGACGCGTCGGAGAAAAGTTATTATTAATCATTTTTCAAAAAGTGAGTTGCGAGCAGAACGCGTAGTCGTACGATCGGCTGAATGCGCTCTGTAACGTAACCGGACTGCACAGAAACACGCATCCCACTTAAACTGGAGGTGTCTATACATGCTATTCTACCTCCTGCGGCGATGTACTAATAATAGCCAACTACCTACTCGATGTAATAGTTACACGTGAACAGCTAAGCTATCGAAAGAGCATTTTTATACACATTATATATATGCATACATAGATGCGTACGACGTTTATTGTCTAATGCGTCATCTACAATATACGTAAGAAGTAAGAATAAAAAAATTGATCAATCACAATTGATTATTCTTCTCACACTTGATTGTGATTGGTCAATTTCTTACTCTTACTTTTTACTTCTTGTATTGTAGACGACGCATAAGACAGGCACATTTGTGATTACACTAGAATAAGACTTTGAAGAAGTATGGCAAGTACGTGAATGAAAGTCGATCGCGTGCGGACGGGCGTGCGTGCGTGCGTATAAAGAGGCATCGCTTCTTCTATTTACACCGATCGACGAGATATATAGCAGGGATTTACTTACTTCTTATGTGAGATACGTCTTTACATTCGAAAGGAAAAGTGATTAATATTTCTGCCACACAGATTTTTGTAATTGGTCTACTAATGCAGCATTGTTATATTTTATATTATTTTGTTTTTGATTAACTTTCACATAATAAGTGTAAATTGGTATATAACTTAGAATTTAATTTTCAAAATATTAGTGTGGATTGTTGACCTATGTGCGTAAAAAAATACATAGCGTGGGAATGATAAAATAATTTTTATTCTACTCCCTCGAATAAAATAAGGTCGACATATAGTATCGAGACAAATGTAATACATATAAATTTAAGTTCATATATTCTCACGTTTAGTAAATCTTTATCTGATATCATATACATCATGCCATAATGTCATCATAACTCTTGCAGTGTAGCGCGCTAGTTACTAGCAATACGTGGAGAGATCTCGAATTCGAATCCCAGGCTTAGTTTTTTGTCGCCGAATTGTTAGATATTAATATTCTTCAAACTTTTTTCCGCAAGAATAGAATAAGAGATTTCCTTCAGATCGGTGTTTAACATAATGTTGAATAAATGAAGAATATTTATTATGTTTAATCCTTTTATCAAGAAAATTAATGGGATAGCATCAAGAATATTTTATTCTAGATTTTAGATTTTCTGTTTAAGAAAAAAATATTCTCTAAAGAATAAATATAATTGACTCTACATCGATCTTATTTTATTCTAGACAGAGGAGTAATAGCATTAAATACAAAAAAATCTTTTCTGTAGGTATGAACATAAATGCGTATTCAATTGGATAGGAAAGACTGGAGCTTGTTGGCAGTTTTCACAATTTTGACATTAGATTTTTTTAAACAATTAATTATTATGATTAAAATATTCTAATAATAGAGAAAAGTTCTCTCCCATACATATATTATTAAATCTTGTGTCGAATTCTTTTTATCTGCAACTGCAAATTGATTAACCGATTGTGGATATGCGTTTCTAATGCCCTCATCGAAACTCTGACGGTAACACTATTGAAAATTCAAGCCAATTGGATTGACGTCTCTCGAACAATCATAACGAGGCGAGCTTGAACTCCAAAGTTAAATTAAGCAAAAGTTAAATGGAGTATTCTCCGACGGAAACCTTATAAAAAAAGAGAGAATAAAGAATAATAATAGCACAAAGGTCGCCATTCATCGAATTTAGCTCACCGTGGGTCGCTTCTACGACAATAAGCATCTGCTCAGGTCACAAGTCCCACGCGTGTGCAACTTGATTCATGATTACGGCTACAATGTAAAAATTCACACAAGCGATATAATTCAATGTACGCCAGGATATCCTTATAACTCCATTCATGAATCGCCCTCGCACATAAATCGGGGTGCTTCTAATATATTTATAAATGTGACGTGTAGAAAGAACTCGCGTCAGTCGGAGATCAAGACTCAACAGGTCGTGGAACAAAACGATAATCATTAGAAAGAGGAAGCTGACCATGACATTTGCAAACCAACAGACCCATCGCGTTTCATTGGACTCGTTTCAATTCGTCGCCGCGTGCCGCGTTGTGCAATCCGTTAAAAAAATAAAAAGGCTTCCTACTCCGTGCATTTTTCATTTAGCAAGAAAAAAGAAAGCACTCCGTTTAGCGCGTGTTACACGTTCACATGCACATCACGCCGTTATGCAAACACGTTTTAATAGTTAACTCGTATAATCCGCGTATCGGGAAGCAGATATTAATGGCCCGCGATATTCCTACCCAGGATAATACCGTTGCATGCTGATGAGTAACGTTCATTACGAGAGCATTACCTCGGGATAACCTGTGTGCAAGGGTACAGACTAATCCTAGATTGATAAGTAGAATCCTGTGCGCACCGCCACCGCGCCGTGTATTCACGACCGGTGAATCTTGCGAACTCGACGTTTCTCTACTGGATATGTAAGATCATTTCCATAAATATAAGATAACGTCTATCACATCAAGAGTAAATCTAACAAGTTAATCTAGGATTAAAGTTAAATTTATGGATAATTTATTTTTACATGCATTTTACATGCACTCGTCAGAATATTTTTTTATCTTTTTTTTTATAGATTTCTATAAAATACTGTGAGAGAGAGAGAGAGAGAGAGAGAGAGAGAGAGAGAATCGAAGAATAAGATTCCTGCTGAGATTAAAAATATTTCTCATACCCGATTCTTCAAAAAGCTTGTTATTTGACACACGATAATATAATATTTATAAAAGGAAAGAAAATTAAAGCTTGAGCGTTCGTAATTGCCTTTTAAAATAATTATGGCCGGAAATTTTTACCAGAACATTTTTTAATGGAAATGAAACAGTGATAATCTTCGATCATTTTAAATTATCAGGCCAGATTATCGCGGAAAATTAATTTGAAATGTTATTAGGAATGTTCACATCTCTCTCATCGTGACTTAAGGATATATGTATTGCGAGTATTTTTACAAATATTTTAATATTTAAATAAACTATATTCGTATGAAAGTTATATTTAAAACATACTATTTTTATTTAAAAAATACATTTTTATATTATTCTATTTATTTTATTTGTTATTTATTGTTATAATATTAAAAAGTGAAATTAAAAAAGATCAAGTATAAATCAACTTAAAAACTATTAATTTTCAATACCTCTATTTCAATATTTTTATATATAAAATAATTAAAGGAATCATAAATCGTACAAACAAACGTGGTTATAAATTTAACAAGTATAAAAAGAAGAGCATAAGAAACCACAGCACAAGTTTGTGATATTTAATTATTATTACATCAAAAATATTAATATATTTTATAATCTTTTAAAAATATTATTAATTTATTGAAGATGGCCAGATAGTGGCCGAAACGTTTAATATTTTAATGTAATAATCATGTTTTGATATAATAATAATTAAATATCACAAACTACAACTTGCGCTGTGGTTTCTTATGCTTTTTTTTTACACTTGTTAAAGGAATCATGTTTTAAAAAAATCATATGATTCTATTTAAAAATGTGAAAGTGAGCTTTATATCTTTTCGGCGTCTCCGCCTAGAAGAACAACGACGTGACCAAAATAAGTCTCTCTCAAAACTATTCCACTTTCATCTAAAACATTTATCTTTAAAATATTTAAAAGATTTCCAAATCGTCATTTAAAACGGCACATCCGATATGTATATATATATATATATATATATATATATATATGTATATGTATATATACAACATACATATATATACCTATTATATATATATAGTTATCAATAATGAAATAATATCAACAATATATGGAAACTCAATTTTTAAAAAATGGCTTGAATCTGAACCTTGCAAAACTTGTAGCAAAAAAAACTAGCCAGGAGGAGGTTGGTTCCATGGAGATATTTGTTTAAAATAATGAGAACTACAACACATCTAAAATTTAGCCAATTTCGAAAAGTCAATTTCCATGAAATTAGACGGAATTCTTTTATTCTACAATATAATCTACATTTCTTCATTATTTTGAAAATATGTATAATACAGTCTGGACTAATTAATTTGTTACACAGCGCAGCAAAGGGAAAAATGCGATGTGGCGGTAAATGCTGTTTATAGAGTGCACCTAAAACGAGAGTACTCGAATAAATTATGTGCGTACGGCACAGAGCTGCCGTAACTTGGGCGTGCGATACTGATTATAAGGGATACGGAGCCGTCTCTGCTGGGACGCGTATTCTATACTACGTAAGAACGTAATGCGACGTAGGAAACCATCCCAGAGGTGCTCGTGTCTTAGTTCTTTTTTTCTTCTTTTTGACAAATATAAATTATCATCTTCACGAGGGAATGAGATACTATTTTTCTATTATACCACGTGCAATGTCGCATATTTATCGCGAAAGGGGAATAAGCACATTGATTGGTCGTTGTAGTTCTTTAGAAAAATTTGCACTTACAATGCGTCCAAGCGCTCCTTAACTCCCTCCCCCGGTTTACAGCGTAGCGATTTGAACTCTTCAAAGAACTCTTCAAAGTGGACTCCAGTGTTTCCCTAAAGTTGCCACAACACATACTCGTCCGCTCATCGCATTACGTAAAACTCGAGCGGAACTATTCCACGGAGTTCTTCCTGCAATCGAACCTTTTCTCCCTACGGGCGCCTCCACTCGAATGAGTTTTCAAATCTCTTTTATGCGTCGCACAAAAATCCACGATTACCGCGGGTGGATCTATGTGGATCGCAAAGCCGTAATTACGCAGTTTGAACGGAATGCCCGCCATTGCGCCGACAGTTATTTGCAATTCGTTCCATCTACTTAAGCGATCGTGTATATCCAAAAGAAGGGGTATGGAAAGAGAGTAAGGAAGAAAGAAAAAGAGAGACAGAGAGAGAGAGAGAGAGAAAGACAGAGACTCAATGAATCCGAACTCAACTCCAGGGTTCAGAGAAGTTCATCGACGCTAATTCGCCGATGAACGGGCGAGTCTCATGTGCTGCCAGCTTGGCTTGCCTCGGTGACTTTGTAAAATCAATACCCCGCGAGTTTCCTGCTATAGAAGTCTCGTTAAGCTCGATAATATCGGGGCTTTGAATACTAATTCTGTATGCCACGTTAGCCCACGGATAAATGAAACGCTTGTTTTCGCGCGGTGTTATTTACGAATATTACCGATAGTACCGAAGTGGCGATCGTGCGTCCTATTTTTTGTCCGCGTTATCAAAGATTAATGGAGAAAGGAGACGAGAACCGTGCAAAATCTATGATTAATTAACTGCTATTTCGTTATATCGCTTATGTGTTTGGGAAACCGTGTTTGTCCTTATTCTTTCGCCGCGGTTAATTGAGATTAGTGACGATATTCAAAGAGGCGTGATATCAGAGAGATTTATTATATAATCGTGTTACTTTTTTTAACGTCAGTTACGTGGGGTTTCAATTTTTCTTCATGTTAATTGTTACGTATAGTCGGTGCGAAATACATTGCGATATTAAAATTACTTGTAATACTCAGGTCCATTTATAATCGTTACTCGAATCTCGTCACAGGATCGCATCAGGTTAAATAAGTGAGAATTTCCGACTTTCGAATGCGTATCACTTAAGTTATTTCGTATTATGTAATATTTTCTATTTGATGCTGATTTATATTCAAAGAAACACTGAAAACTGTAGTTTGTTATAGACCTCTATTATTACATATTTAATATCTATTATGTTTTTCACCGATAAAAAATCAAATAATTTATTATAAATTTTTTTGTAGCATGCTGCAAAAGATACGATTTAGGCAACCGATCGTCTCAAATCGCCTACTAAATCGTATGGTTTTTTTAAATCATACATTCTTTAAAAGTATCGAATTTATGAATGAATATAATTAAAAACATATTAAGATTAATCAAAAGTACTATTTCTAATATCTAATAACATTAAAATATCGTTAGAAGGCGATATGAACACACAATAGAGTTAAAAAATAAAAGCTAAACAGTCAAACTTGGACCCTTAGCTAAACAATTCCGTATGTGTTGAATTTACATATATATATATATATATATATATATACAAATTCAATCCTGTAAACTGCATGCCAAATTTTTGTTCAGACCTAAAACACAATTCTAAGAATTGGAGTAGTAAATAGTAATATCAAATAAATTAAATTAACAAGCAATTAAATAATATTGATGCTTATATCATCTTTATAATAATCTTTAAGCACTTTAAAATCTAATAAATATAATATTTTATTGCGAAAAATATCTTGCCGAATCTCATTCATTCCGTACGAGCATCGTTATCGTTAGATGAACGTCTGAAGCTTTAATAGTAATTAGTGAATAGAGAAGTTACCATTTCATTACTTTTTTCTTTTGCTTTTTGTAATAACAGTTTGATAATAACATTGCAATTTCTTATAATCATATTAGGTGTTGGAATTAATTCGTAGCGTTTTTTAATGAAAGAATGTTATTTATTTCACATGAGCATTAAAAAATACATTAATGAAAGTACTTCCCATCACTTGTAAAACGCTACGAATTAATTCCAACACCTAATACATATCACAATGATAACTAACTAAACGCTGAGATTGCGCTAAGATTAGGAAAATCACTTTGAAAAGTAAAATTTGCATCACTACGCGTTTACTTACTAAAAAAATTAATTTGTAACAAATTACTTTACCTTATCAGAAGTAACAACTGAAAAGTAACGAGTTACAAGTGCCGAGTTAATTTTTTCAGTAACGAGTGACTTTTCCAATTCATTACAATTATGTAACAATCGAGTGATTTTCCAACCCTGATACCGTTTTAGTTATAAAAAAATTCATTATTGCCAAATTGTTATTATAATAGAATAACGATAAAGAAAATAACTGCGTTACAAATTACTTATTACTTCCATTTCCTTAATAATAAGTATGTATTTCCTGTGAGTATAAATATTCTTCGTAATAACTAGTATGTATACTGGAATGTCCCGAATTCAAATGTCAAAACTTCGGGAGTATAGGAAGAAAAAAATCGATAAACTAAGAAAAAACTTCCTTAAAAATATACTTGTTTTTGCTTCGTTTTGTGTGTGTGTGTGTGTGTGTGTGTGTGTGTGTGTGTGTAAAAAAACTTATAAAGATACTTATAAACATCAATACTAAACACAAAGAAAATAGGTAAAATAGAACAATAGGAGTCAGGCGCGGTAATTGTTGCGCAAAACAAACAATATGGAACGCAAAAGTCTTTATTAAATAACCCGCTTACATGTTTCGACTCATTTTTGAGCCATCTTCAGAGAGAGAAATTAATTTTATAATTACAGTACCTACAATTAATTCATTCCAGTGAATCCCTCCACATATTTATGGAAACTTTAAATGACTCTAATGACAATCCAATTGTGTTAAATTTAATAGGACAAAATTAATTAAAAAACCGAACGAATTTTTATATCACAAAAAGAAAGAAGCTCACAGCAATTCATATCGCAAATAATTATGTTCTATTAATGTAGTTTTTGACTCGTCAGCGAATCAGTGTCAAAATTAATTGTTTAAATCAGTGAAATAACTTTTAAATTTAGTTGTAATTAAGAATTAATTGTATCTTGTGAAAAAATAATTTAATATCGATTGTAATCTGAAAGGAAATCAATACCAAGTCAAAAGTTTCAAATAAAATAATCTTAATACAATGAAAGAATGACACTGACTGGTTGGCAAAACTAGTTTTTGACTACATTAATAGAATATAATTGTTTGCGACATAATGAATTCTCGTTGCTGTGAGCTTCCTTCTCATTGTAATATAAAAATTCGTTCGGTTTTTTAAATAATTTTGTCCTAAATTTGAACACAATTTGGATTGTCATTAGAATCATTTTTTAATATTAAAGTTTCCGTAAGTATGTGGAGGGCTCACTGGAATGAATTAGTTATAGGTATTATAATTATAAAATTAATTTCTTAAGATGGCTCAAAAATAAGTCAAAACATGTAAACGGTTATTTAATAAAAATTTTGTGTGTATCCACAACAATTGTTTTGCGCAATAATTATCGCGCCTAACACCTATTGCTCTATTTTACCTATTTTCTTTGTGATTAGTAAAGAGTCTTTACGAATTAACTTATATTTAACATCAACACTATTAAATTGCTCATTAATTTAATTTGTGTGTAATATAATATTACTACTCTAGTTCTGCCAGAATTGCGTTTCTGTTCTGACAATAAAGTCTATTGCACGCACTTTTTGCACTCTTCGCTTTCTCTCTTTTCGTTCAACGTCCAAATATATATCAATCTCATTTTAAGTGCAACAATTTTGGGGGATTTCAAGTAACGCGAGCAGACATATTATATAAATTTGTAAAAAAAGACAAACATAGTTGCTTCAGTCTCATACTGCCTCTGAAGTATTATGATCGCACAAACTCTTACATAACGCATAGTGCATAAGAAAATCAAAATATAACCAATTAGAACCTTTCCTTTTTTTCTATTTCATAAAAAAGAGCAACTTTGGTTAGTTGATTTTCTTATGCACTGTGCATTATGCAAAAGTCTGTGTCGTAGAACGCACATTTATTATTAATTATATTGTCGCTAAAATCATACACAAAAACATTCAATTTGCTGGTGAAAACTATTTTAACTGTTTACATTTTTACTTTTTTCTTATAAATTCATCAGTTATTCATCAGAAGAATCAAATGAATTATTCCCGTTACAATATGCTGCGTACATATTCTGACGTTGAATATGCTAAACTGGTTTTCGTGTATGGTTTCTGCAACGGTAATGCTTACCAGGCGATGTGAGAATATGCGTGCTGATTTCCAAACAGAAGAGTACCGGATCGGCGAGTTAATACGTTGACCAGATCAGTATTTGGCTACACGAGCTGTCTGTATGAGATGCAATGCTTGCTGTAAAAGGCCAACATTTTGAACAATATTTATATTAAGTGACAACGTGAATAAATATAAGTGTGAATAAATAAGTAATAAATAAGTATAAAAAGAAAAACTATACGTTTTGTTTTTTTTACGATTTTCTCTAAAACGAAATAAAAACAAATATATTTCTAAAGGAGCTTTTTTTTTTTTAATTTATCGATTCTCTTTACACCCTTCCGAACCCTTTTAACATTTAAATTCGCATCACACTATAGAGAGCATGCATTTTAAATGCCGCGTACATAAACAATATTAAAGTATCATATTAGATGGGTTGTATGAAATCACACATCGACAGTTATTTCACCGACAATGTTTTAATCGACACCATTTGATCGACATTGATTTCGCCGACAATATTTTAATTGATTGACATGGTAAAATGCCACTGACAATGTTTACATCAAATTTGTTTTACCAATATTGTCTTTATGTTTATCTATACATATATACTGTGTTTATATGTCATTTTCGCCGGTAATTTTATAACTGGTAATTTCCTCGCAAAAGAAATATATTAGATAAATGACACTACAAAGATATACAAATTATATGAAATTTTCATATAGTTCTTCACGATTAGACAAAACAATTTCTGTCCAACAGCATTCGACGAACTCAACTTGTGCTTATTATGTAAAAAGAATGAAACAACTATCGTTGTAGTTCCACTTAATATTTCTTTTGCGACAAAATTAGTGTAAAATTACCGATGAAATGAATTGTGAAATTTATACCGACGAAAATAGGGACTAAGGAATTTTTAATGGAAAATCGAGCTGTGCATGCGCAGTTCGACTTTCCACTGAATAACGTGACATTCACCGTATCTGCAGATACACAATATTACAAAAAATTCTTAATGACATACAAACATAGTCTTGTCCACATACATATGTATAGATAAATACAAAGTCAATATCGGTAAAACAAGTGTTGACGTAAACATTATCAGTGATTTCATCATGTCAGTCAATTAATATTGTCAGCGAAATCAATATCTGTCAAATGGTGTCGATTAAAACATTGTCAATGAAATGATTGTCAGTACAGATTTCATACAAACCCCAACAATACATATTGTAGCATATTTATCGTAAAAACGTTAATTGTACATTGTAATGTAAAAAAAAATGTTTATTGTAATGTAAAAAATGTTTATGGGAAAAAATAAAATTTTACTCGAAATATGATCTCATGGTTAAAACTTGGCGCATTCCCACTGCGCCACGCGCAGTCTTCTTCAGGTAGATGCTCTATTTATGCTCTATTTATGCTCAATTTATAATTAAGGGGATGGGCGGGATAAAGGCACAATTCTACTTAGGTCCTTTTTCCGACAATTAGCTTTTTCATGTATTATTGATGATAATTTTAAAATAGGAATTAAAATAGCGAATATTGAAATAAAAAAATGTTCAAATTTTTTAAATAATTTATATACATATAGGTGATGCAACAAATCCCCACGCATTAAACCGAAAATTGAAATACATGTTTAAAAAGATTTTATTTACGATATTTTACAATAAATGCATTTGCATTAACGTAAACGAAATCTTACAAAAATACCTAATGAATACCTAATAATGCAAAAATATCTAATGAATACCTAATGCCTTAAAATAGCTATGAAAAGTGAACAAATAAAACAAATTACATGAGCAAATTATTTTAGTAAAGGATATATGAATACATTATATGTATAAATTAATAAATTAGGGTTCCTATTTTACAATATTAAAATTCAGAGAATATTTATTTTCATGTTCTTATATAGTGATTTTAATCTCGTAAATTTTTTTTTTTAATAATATTATCGTAAGTGCTGGCAATACTTATGGTGTAAAAATACAAAATGAAACGTTCCCGCGAATACGCAGTAGGAGAGTGGACCTAAATTTGATTGACCTCCAGTATGCTACTGCTGTTATGCGCAATGTTTCATCTTGTCTTATTACACTACAGCAATACCGATAAATTATATTGTAAAACGTATATGTATGATATACGTAAGATATATTTGAGTTTTTTTCAACAAATTATATGATTTTGTAATAATCCTTCAAAAAATACAATCAAAATCTTATTTACAATTACAATAATATAGATTTATTCGACTAATATTTGTTATCGTATTTTGGTTAAACGTATATATATATATTTGTATTATAATAATTATTAATATATTTAACATGTTATAATAATACATATATATGTTCGAAGTTAATATGTTTATTTTTAAAGCAGAGTTGTTTGATATAGCTAACTTCTATTAACAAAGAATAGAAAATTAGCGACTAATCTTTCACAATAGAGTACATCCAGTAAAATTATCAGCCGAATCTCCTCAGATTATATCTTATATGATTATGACATACATTGCGACTCGTCGTAGACAAAAAGCTAAATTCTCATTAGTACAATGCATACATTTTCGATTCTATATCACCTTTGTCTTGCTTGGAATTCTGGAAAATTTATCTTTTGACTGACACATCTTTGTATTGGCAACTTCAATGATCAAAAAAATATCTGGATGTACCATTTTCTCGCCGAAGAACGGGAAAATGACTACATCCAATTCGTTCTATTAATTATTGATCATTTGATAACATACTTTTTGACCGAAGAATCCGAATACAATTGTTTGATATCGACAACGAACATCTTACATGGTTCTGATTTACGATTAGGTTCTTGTCGACATTCTCATTCTAACTGATTCAATAACTAATGTTCAATAACTAATGTTTTTTTCTAATTTTTTTCTGCGTTTTTATTTTTAAAATTGTGTACGTTAACATCTCTGAAGAAGACTGTGAGTTTGAAACGCATACGGTCCTTTTTATCAAACAATATAATAAATTAATTTTTAACATCTTTATTATATTAACTGCTCGCTTATTGCCTTTATTTTTATTTTATTTGTTACACATTACGAGCTAAATAAGTTTTAGTTGCTCTTTATACGATTGCAAGTGTAATCAGTTGCAACAAAAAATTAGAGCAAATTAAATTATATCAATTTTTATCTAAGAGGAACTGATGAAATAGAGGTCATAGATGTTAACGAAGACGGCCCAGAACTAAGATTAAGTTTATCCAGTTCTTCATCCGCTTTGTTGTTCTTCAGGTCCTGTTGCGTGTACAAGAATTTGTTCCATTCATCAATTCTTGGATGAGCTAGATGCTGTATTGAACAAAAAATTAAGTACAACATACTATAAGTTTCAGCACGCAATAGTGCCAAATACTATATAGGCTGTACAAATACTATATAAAGAGAAAATCATTAAAATATCATATGTACCTCAGCGACATCATACACCCATATTTTACCAGTATCGTCTCCGACAGTAACATGCAACCCGCTTGGCGTCCATGATACCCTGTTCAGAGCAGGACATCCATCGACAATGACGCTAGCGGTGGGTACCTCCGTATCCTGATTCAAATTCCACAAATCCAATCTGCCCGAATCGTCAACAGCAGCGAACAGCGCCGGGTGTGTTGGAGACCAAGCAACGTCATAAACGTAGTCACCATTATGCTCGAAAGAATAGAGTGGCTTGTTCTCTTTCAAACTCCAGAGTTTGATAGTCCAGTCGAGAGAGGATGTCAGGAATAAATGGGAAAAGTCTATACCGCCTTGCACCGCGTGTGCGCTAATGCCAGTGACCGGTCCCTGATGACCTTCGTACGTTTCCGTCAACCCAGCACGGCTACCGTGCCGGCAGGCTATTCAAAAATGTTAAAATTTTTAAAGTTTATTCTTCAATATTTTCACATACATGGACAACCGCACTTACCCGAGTAAACAGTTCCGTCCTCACTTCCCATGACGAAATTGTTAACATCGCCGTGCGGAAAGGCCAAACACGTAGCGGCGATTGCTTTCGATTGCTTCGTATGTAATTCCAATGCCTCTTGCGGTTGTGACAGCATGTCCAGACTCCACGAGCACAATTTGCCGTCTGTTGAAATGCTAATTAGATTATGTGCGTTTTGCGTTCCAACGACGTTCAAGCAGTATACTGGATGCTGCAGAATAAATAATAACTTCCTCATTCTCGCTTTCTAAGCTTAGAAGCCAAGAGCTTAATTAGCTAATTAAGTTATGTTAAAAAAGTGATAAGTCACTTACGGTGTGCGCAGTGGCAGATAAGGGGGTGCGTTGTATGGGAGTTCTTTTTTGTACTCGGTTGTCCCATAGCACGATTTGACCAGAGTAAGTGCCGCCCAGGATCAAGTTTGGATGGAATCTGGCGAACGTGGTAGACATAACGGGTGACTGACAGTGAAAGATAAACTCTGGGGTTGTTTTCTTGAATTTAGTGTTCCAGATTAAGCATACACCGTCAGGATCGTTCGGAGTGTCGTCGTTGTTGTTGTACGAAGCTGCTAAAAGCTCGGGGAACTGCGGCGACCAATCCATGGAGGTCACGCAACGATTACGGGACCATCGCTCACAGATGAACGAGCGATTTAGCCAGAGTCGTTGATGACTCTTCTCATCCCTGTAAATTCAGAACAATTCTTATATCGCAGAACGTATTTATTATCTCAAGCAACTATACTATTTTAGAAACAAAAGAAGATTAACAAAAAAATCTTTTAATTATAATTATGTACGAGAATTCTTTATTCGATCAAAAAGCGGATCTTTGTTAACTTAAATATTTCTGTGTAAATTTATATACATATTTGATTTTTGCAAATTCCACCAAAATCTTTTTTCATCTTCAAATCATCATGAGTAAAACCCAGAGTAGTAATAACACTTTTATTAAATTGACAAGCAATTTAATAAAAGTGATATTAACTACTCTGATTTAATACTTTTTTTAATAAACATCTTCATAAGAATATTAGTAATCAGATTATTATCAGATATTAATAAGAATCTTAAAATCGGCGAACAATTTATTGTGAAAAAAATCTTTCAATTGTAATTTTCTACTTACATTCCATCTTCGCCATCCATAGTGCCAGCATAATCGGTATAGATATCAACCGATTCGCTCAATGCTCTTTCTACAATTCTGCTAGTGCGATCGAGAAATCGTTGAAAATCTTCCGATAGAATAATCATTTGCTTTTCTTCCTCGCTAAGTTCCCGTACTATAGAATTAATAAAAATTAAAATTTTTTTTTCAATTAACAGAAATGATATAAAACATTAATAATTTACGCACCTTCTTTTTTAGGCTTCTCTTTCTCTTTCTCTTGCTCTACCTGTGTAACTGCAGGCTGAACTTCCTTAACTTGCGGTAATCCATGAGGGAGTATTCCTGGTGGAAGTTTACTCTGGAAACCATCCATGTGCGGCAAGCTATTTTCTTCATCTTCGGCTTGGCCATCATCAAATGTCAAAACTGTGGTGAATAAGCTGGTTCCGCCATAAGTATCCTAACTTGGATATAACTACCTAGCTACTAATCTACTTATTTATTCAAAACTCGCTAATATTCTAATAAACCTATTAAATCTTTCAGAAATACTGTTTCTTATATAAAAAAAACTAGTTATTTTTCGACAAATATTGAAACGCTTTAAAGAACATTTATAGAGCAATAATCTATTATCTTGAATTCACATCTATAAAAAAAAATCAACAATGTGCATTCTGCAAAAATCCTAATATTTTCGTATTTGTTTTTATACTTCAAGTATCGAAAAAGGTTACATACTAGCATGTTTTTAGAAAAAAAAGCAAAAAATTATATTTGTTTTTTTCTTCAGAGTGATATACGTTCTCTAATCTATAATAAATTGCACAGGTAACTATTGACTTGCAAATATTTAATAAAATCTTATTTCGAAGGAGCAACATCTAGAAGCATTAATAAATGCTATATCAAATAATTTAGATGCCATGCTAGAAAAAAACGTAAAGTTTCATATATATATGGGAACAACATTATGAGTGTGAGCCTAGATACATGCAAAATTAAATACATGTACGAAAGGTGGACTGTCAATAAATAATGTTGATTTTTTCATTTTGTTTTTTTACTTGCGTCTCTCCACCCTTTGTTGGCATGCAGTATCAATATTTGTAGAACAATGCGAATAAAAATGAATGTGGACGTAAGTAATAAGAAATTATTAATTTTCCCTTTACCAGTAATTAGAAATTACTAATAATTATTAAATTATTATATACTGAGTGTGTAATTACACAGTTTAATAAAAAATACACAAAAACGAGGATAATCGTTTCCCGTAGTTTTTGGATACTGAATACGATGTATATCACTTTATCATTACAATTTCGAAAAATTTACAGTTAAAAGTTGCAAAAAGGATTTTTAAAGTACTTTGTATAATAGATTATAATTACAATATATTAAAGAAGTTTTACTACAATCAACATTAAATATTTTTAAAAAAATTCGTCAGCAATTACATTTAAAAAGTATTTGTAATTAATATAGGGACTATTGCATTATAATTGCGCCTTATGTATTAAAGATATCGATATTTTTTTAATCATTCAAATTTTTAATCATTTAAGAAAGGTTCTTGATAATTATTAACGTAAAGTCAAAATTAATAAACTTAAAATACAATAGAATCAAAAAAGCAAATGATAAAATTGAAAAATGTTTAAATTTTTTAAATAATTCATATATAGGGATTGATACATAAATTTAAATTTTTATTAACTCTCTTTTTGAATAACAATTAAAAAAGGTAAATGTATCAAACAGGGATTCGGTACATTGACCTTAAAAAAATACTTTTTTAATAGATCTTTTGAATATGGATCCTAATAGCCAATATATAAATCGCAACTTTGATATAATAAATCCTATATTAATAATAAGTATCTTTTTAACCATAATCGATAAAATAAAAATTTAATTTTTAATAAAAAAATTTACTTGTTAAGGAAAAAATTCCTAATAATATATATTTCATTTTGATTGGAATGAAACTTCTCCAATACGTCACACATTGTTATATAATAATATAGACTTAGTCCGCCACAACTCATCGGCTTGCATAAAGAAATACGACTGGTTTCGCGCCCATCACATCGCTGCACTTGTTTAATTTCAAGACATTATCGTGTCTCCAGATATGTTAAAATACGCTAAAATAGCAATAAATTTTTTTGCTGTTAAAATTGCTTTTTTGTGACTTCAACTTCACATTTTCCAAAATTGTGACGTGAAATAATTTGATAAATATGATCGTATTTATAGCGCCAAAAGCTGGGAAATTTATCTTCAATGTTGTGTTAAAAATCTTTTTTGTTAAATAGTGCTGTCAATTGGAATCATGTGTAGGATGTAATAATTATGTGAGGTTTTATTTCTCTTTTAATGATCATTGGTAAATAAATGAAGATCAATGAAGTTGAAAGAAGTGGGATAATCGCGATCGTGTGAATTAATTCTTCTTTAAGATTCCTGAGTATAGTTGACCACATTGGATCGTCATAATCAAGAAATGATATGTTGGAAGTTTTTTGCGTGCTATTTTTAAATAAAGAGAGAGAATTTAGATAAAACAAAATATAATAAAATCGCTTTAAAACACTTGTAAAAAATGGGCCGAAGCTATACTTACCCCTCTTGATAGTCAGTAAATAATCATAAAAGGCATATGAAGTGCGTTTATCAGTGTTTATTTAATGTGCATGCGTAGTCTATTTTTATTTCACGTACTTTTTACAACCGTTTATTGATTATCAAGGGTAAAGCAAGGATAGCATCGATCCATTTTTACAAGTAAAATAATCTTTAAAATAATCTTATTATCTTTTGTATTCAAATTCTCTTTACTTACAAATAACATGCAAGAAATTTCAACATATTATCTTTCACTTATGACATCACGATCCTATGATCGCGACAATTACTCAGAAGCCTGAAATAATGAAGCACAGACACGAATGCATAGCAAGTGGAGACGATTTAACGCAACTTTCCAGATCTCATGCAATACCGATTGAATTTACAACATCTACAAGTATGACAATTAAAATAAATCTAAAATTTTCTGTCATTTTTCAAAAATAATAAAGAAAAAAATGAATGAAATTTTTATCAAATATTAAAGTGCTAAATTCTAAATATTCTTCAGTGTCATTAGGTAGATTAAAGTTATCTAAAAAAAAATAACGATAAAACAATATTTTTGCATGCGCAATAAAGCAGACTTATCTTAGATTGCGTAAAGAAAAATATAATAAAAAATATATAATAAAATATAAAATAAAACAAATGTTAAGCAATTTATAAATGCTAGGGGTGATTTCTTCCCTTCAGTGCATAGATAAGATAGAGACGACAAATTGCAAATTACGTGACGAAATTACTTTTAGGAGCAATTACTTTATGAAAGTATAAGGTAGAATTATGGACATATTTGTGAAATAATTAGGTAAAGTGAACCGTCTCTAGAGAGAAAGTACCTACCTGTGAACTCGTCCTCCCATTCTAAACCAGGATTTAGATTGTACTCGTCTTGAAGGAGGGAAAAGAGAAAATGTCAATCAATTTGATATTCAATTTGTCGGAATTGTTTTAACGTCTTTTACATATATATATATATATATATATATATATATATATATATATATACACACACACACACACACATGCACACACACCGAATGAATTTTAATGAATGTCTCAATGTTTTACTATGGGAAATGAACTACGGACTGTAACACATAAGAGAGAGTGAAATTCACGTGTAAGACAAAGTGAAATATTCATCTTCTATGATAAAATGTTGAGACATTCATTAAATGCATTCTGCATATATTTATATATATATATATATATATATATATATATATATATATATAAAAGGTGCTACCTAATTATTGACACAATGTTTTTTTGCAGATAGAGCATATAGAATTAAAGTGCTGTACCATTTTACAATTCTCGCAATAATTAAGAGAAATTAATTACTAAAAATCACCGAATAAACTAGAGAGCTTCTCAGGAAGAGAGTAGGAAACGTGTCATATTAATAGACTTCAATGACCTCCACGTGATCAGTTTTCTCCAATCTCTTCCATACCTATGGAGCTTTAATGATCGTGTCCAATTAGAGGAGGAATAGTTTGTCACTCGAAAAGACTCTCTAATGAACCCAGTTAAATCCAAGCGCATGGTGAGATATAGCTATCCAACAGTCATAGTTACTAGGCGCGGCAATTACTACAAGCATCAAAAGCTACACATGAGCGATGCATTGTGCTGGATTGCTCTAAGCTATGATTATTCCCCGTCTTGCTTATCAAAATGAAATCTTTTAAAGGATAAGAAAAATGTACGTAAAAAAAAAAAAAATTAAAATACTTAATAGTACAATAATAAAATCAATTAGAATAAAAACTAAAAATTAATAAAATGAGAGGACTATAATGAGTCAGAGTTAAGCGTTAGTACTAAATTAATAAATTATTATTGAAAAAATTTATTATTGCTAAACATACAATAACATTTTCGTTCTATTGGATCATTTTTAATGTTTAACAAATTCAAATGTCAATAATTATTAAAACCGATATATAGCAGGGTTAGTTGTGATACTTTTTATTCAAATTATTAGGTCATTTAAAAAGTATCCGCGGTTTTTTGTTCAATTTTTGAATGAAAAAACTGCGGATACTTTTTAAATGATCTAATATTATAAATCTTCATATAATTACAATAAAATAATGAGAATTGCATTAAAACATTGCATGTTCATCACTTCTGGTTCATATAATAATTAAATAAATCTTTAATATATTTTGTAAATAAGAAAAAAATTTTGTTAATTAAAAAGAAGCAAAGTGGCTCAATAGACCTATGAGGCATATTGAGCAATCTCGAAGGATAAATTGCCTTCAAGGAAGGCAATTAAGATAGGAAGATTTAATAAGATTACATCGATGCAGTAATTTTATTATAAAGTAACGCTACACACGTTCTAACACACAGAGTTCTAACATTAGTTATAACTTCGGCGTAAATCGAGCCATGTAAACGTAGTATAACTGCTATATCTCATTGCGCATTCAGATTTGGTAAACCGAGTATATTCGCTAATTTTTAGTGTTTTCGAGCAAGTTTGTAGCGAGTCGGATTAATGATATGCTCTACTATTAGAGCATGTAACACCAACCAATAGCAGAGCAATCCATTTTAGGTCGATACAAACCAACGCAATAGTAAAAAAACTCTAATAGTAATTTCTCATTAACTAATTACAAAATTGCAAAATGGTACAAGACTTTCACCTCACAAGTTTAGTCCGCTCCATCTGCACATAAGTATTGTACCAATAATTAAACACCCTGGATGTGTATGTATGTATGTATGTATGTATGTATGTATATATGTATATATATATATATATATATATATATATGTATATTTTTAAATAGGCATTATTAATTCATAAGTTCCAATTTACAATAGATGTAGTACCCCTTATACCATAGAAAATTAACTAATCACAATCGAATGTGATAAATAATCGACAATAATTAGTCAATTTCTTACATTTACAGTTTACTAAACCCATTGTAGATCGAGCCTAATGATATATGTGTACAAAAACCAAAAATTATTTGAGTCTTATGTTTCAAAATTCACTCTAAAGAATTCAATAAGAAGCTTCCTATTTTTTTTAAATATATAAAAAAAGTTTTAATATCTTCGCTTAAATGATGAATGAAAGATTTCATTTTGTATTTATTTTTCATATATGTATAGCGTTTGATTTAAATGAAAACTCAGTTATTTTTATAAATAATAAAAATATAAAAAATTTATTAAATATAACTTACATTATTTAAAATCTATAACGACTTAAATAAAAGTTTTTTTAATAAACATTTTTTTATTGGAAATATTTTATCTTTCCGCTCATATCCAGAAGTAATACAAGTAAAGATATCTCACAAATCATTATCGAAAATTAGATTTTATTGCACCTGTTATGATTGAACTTATAATAAAATATCTCACAAAACTATAATAAAATAAATATAAAGTATAAAAAATCAGTTCGCTCTATTAATATCCAGAAGAATATAATTTAATAATAGGTTAAAATAGGTTAAAATATAAGTAATTTTATTGCATTGACTAGTAATTTCACTTATTACATTTTTATGAATAAATATCATATGATATTGATTTGGATATTAATTCGTTTGCATTAAGGAGAATTCTTTGACAATTATTTATGATTAGAAGAAGCATGTAACAAAATCATAGATAAAAGGAAGAATTAAAAATTTTTTATTATTTTTTTTATTCGAAATCATAGATAAAAGGAAAAATTAAAAATTTTCTATTATTCACCACCATAGAATTGATTTTCATGATTATTATATTACGTTATAGACCATAATTGATCAACCTTTGATTTTATATCTAATATTTGACTGCATCAACATTTACGGCTATTTTTTTATCATTTGATTGTTCAATTAATAGTTAGATTTATTATATATATAAGCATATACATATAATTCTTTGATAATAGAGGCTGAAACTGTGAGTAAAGTCAAAACTTGTTTCGCTTATGATATGCAATTATTATAATTTTTTACTGTATTATAGTGTAAATTGTATTGTAATACACATTCATATATGTTCGATATGTTAATTTTTGCCTATTATTAAATTATAATATATTTTTCTGGAAAAAAATATATACTATTCTATTAAAAGGTAAAGTTATTTAAAAAATTTATTATTGTAAAATAGTAAATAAAAAATTAGAATATTAGTTTAAACGATATAGAGGTTTTCAAGCAAAATAATTTTTATTTTAAAAAATGTTTTATAATTCTATTATTTAAAAGAAATATACACTTAAATCAAACGCACTGTATATTAATTCAAACATTCATTCTTTTTTTCGCGTTAATTGATATGGAATGTGATGAGGTAGGATATTTCTCGGAAAATAAATCTGACGCGAAAACTCATTATCAGTAAATTTCAGAAAAAAGTTTTCAAAATGAAGACAAGTAAGGGATCATGAAATTGAAATAACGATTTAATACAACATACTGACATCTCCGACTGTTAAAATAAAAATCGCACATTTTTTTCAAGTTTTTTCGATTAAGACACGAGATATTTATAGTAGTTACTTTTTAAACGTTGACTAGTGAAAATAAATCTACATTCATAAGACAGGAAAAACAAAAGTGCGTACACATTTTGAGAATGCTGTACGGCTATGCTACAATATATTCAGACACATATAGAGAGCAGACAAAATATTGTAATGTGATCAAAAAAAGTGTGAAATCACTCATATTATGTAAATAACAATATAAATAGTGATTAATAATCGAGCCAAATCAAGTTTTTTTTTAATTAAATTATTATTTTATAATTATACTAATAATATAAGATCAACAAATCATATACGTTTCGATCACCAGTCCTTCTTTAGCTAATCATAAAGTGAATAATAATAAATTCGCATTCTTAATAATAAAAAGCTATTCCATTAACAAGAATAAAAATTTTTATTAATAACAAATAATGAGCCAACCTTTTATTAATAAAATGATATATTTCCTAAGTGTTTCACATTATTTTGTCCATCTCCTGTATACTACTGTGATTAAAAATTACTGAGATCAATAAAATGCAAACTATGAAATTATTCATCCAATATCGTCCCTTTAAAATAATTCTCTCTCATTGCAATACATTTATGTTAACGTTTTTTCCATTGCTCGAAGCATCTTTTTTGGTCGATTTTAAGTATAGCCTTCAATGCGTGGCGAAATCTTTTTTTATCGTGTCTATCGATTCAAAACGGTGTCCACGAAGCAGTAATTTCAACCGAGAGAATAGGAAAAAATCACACGGTACCGTATCAGACGAATATTCGAAATTATTCGTTGAATTTTTGGCTATAAAACTACGAACAAGACAAGAAAAATTCTTGTTGGAGAGAGCTCCTCTTACCTGTAAATTGATTGTTTATACATGTATTGTTGCCTACAGCTCAATTGCCTACATGCACTTTTACGCATAAATATAAAATGAAGAAACAAAGGTAAATACGTTTGCACACACATTACATTGAAAAACATTCATGTAATTTTTACATAGAATTTCTAGTAAATTTCCAATCATATTTAAGTAATTTTCCGATCATAAACATGTAATTTCCATGTAAAATTACAATTTTTTCAGTGTACTATTGTTTATAGATTGATTGCCTATACAAGTATTGTCTATATTTAAATTATATTAAAAAATAGTTTATGTTTTTAAAAAAGAATTTGTGTTATTAGAGCTGAGAATTTGTGTTTTCAAAACAAAGAATTTGTGTGTTAAAACAGAATTTGTGTTTTAAAATAGAGAATTTATATTTTTAAAACAGAAAAGTAATGCTTGTAGGCTATCGAACTATAGGCAACAATACTTGTAGGCAAATGTGACTTCACTTCTGAAATTTTTATTTGTGCGCAAAAATGAATATAGGCAATCGAGCTGTAGACAATAATACATACAGACAATCAATCTTAGGTAGATGGGGTCCTCTCGAAAAAATCCAGCGTTTTTGGAACAATGCGAGATGTGACGCGTCTTACGTCCAAATTGTCTTTCAAAATCAAGTGGCATGAATCAAATGATATTCTAACACAATCAATTATATTTCGAATTGTCAATCGATCACTAAATCCTTTATCTCTTTGACATGTTGCTCATGTTGAAGTGAAAGTTTTCCTCCTTCAACTTTTCTATCTTTTTTGAACATTTTATACCATTCAAAAATTCTTGTTCTTAACATGCACTCATTACCGAAACATTTCCGCAACACGAAATTTCGTTCGAAAGACAAAATTTTATGCAAATTCTTTACAAAATTTTACATTAAAAATCGTCGGAAGTACTTTTTCTCAATAACAAACAAATATTTACTAACAAAGGTAATGACGTAAAATTTTAAGCAAAAGAAGAAACAGTCCTATATACAGTATTATCATTTTAACTTTGTTAATTTACCGACTTTGTCGGTACCGCATCCACGTGCTGTTAAAATGCAATACCAATAGCGACTGAGGAACATTGTATAACAAAAAAGAATGTTCCTGCGCCACTAAAAGTTCAAAAGATATGTCTTTGTATAAAATGTTAAGATAGTACATATACATATATCGGAAGTAATAATTTACTAAAAATAGAATCAAAGTGTGAGTTCACCGGGAATAACGTGTATAATGTCTTCTTCATCTTGAATTCAGTTAATATCCCACAACACTTTAGCTCTATAAAAATTGCTTTCATGTTAGTAAGCATTTATGATGCATTAGCATTCCCAAAAAGATTTCAAGTAACGAACATTGCGCTGAGAACTCTGGAAGGTGCGTTAAGTTGTGACAAGATTTGCCAATGGATATTTCTCTCGAAAAATTCCAATATTCTTGATTTGCCATGATGAAACGGCATCAAGAATATTAATAGTAATCAGAGTTTTATAATCATTTTCATTAAATACTAATTCAATTTACTTCTTTTTCTTACCCTCACATTCTTTCAATAATATCAATATAGAATATCTTTTTGCAATATGTCTACTGTGTAAAATTAGTAATACACATCGTAAGAAACAGAATTTAAAAATATTGCTAAAATGTTTGAAGAATCAGGAATATAAAAGACAACCATCTTTGAAACTTATGCATGCTTCCCAAGAGTCAGATATATGCGGATAGATTTGTGTAGTGGGCCTAATAGCAGATTTTTTTGCTGTAGAGTCGGGATGTCAGATAAATATTTGAAAAATAATAGATACGATAAATAAGAATAAATGCATCCAAAAAAATAGACAGACTTAACGAAGAAGAGAGAAAAGTATAAAAGCATATCCATAAAGACCTATTAGGCTCCGGGTGGAGAGTTATTTTTGTATTCCTCTTGCTGACATTTCCTATGGAAAATATTAAATTCTGGAAACGATTTATTGGATATTCTTCATCTATTTTCTAGTACCGACTGTATCTATTTCGAATAAAGGCAAGTAAAAACACTATCTAGTATGTTGCAAATATCAATTAATTTCATGTAATGAAACGTAGGCTAACAATATGCGCTATATTTTTGGCGAACAAATTGTAAATTTAGTAATAATTTCTTATTTTATCACATTCGCTTTGACATAAATAATCTAAAATAATATTTGAAATTTAATCTGAATATTCTGTTGTGCCAAGAATTGTAGTATCAATCAATTCTCGCATAGTACCTTTTCTTTAGAACGATCGCTTCAACTAATACAAATTGAATAAGTAATACAAGCTAAACCTAACTCTGAACCTAAAAATGGTTTTCAGAACCAAGAGAAATCATAACTTACCGTAATAGTCGAATGCATGAGCTGAGAAGGGGAGGGAAAAAAATTGTACTTAGTTACGTTATCATAAGAATGCATTACACTAATATAACACCTCTCTACACTCAGACTCATTAATTCAAAATAAAAAAAGTCTACAACTAACTTTAAAATTGTACGAAAAAATAAAACATTTCGTAATATTGCAATATTATGTCTGGCGGTTTAAGAAATATTCGATTGTATACTCTGTAGAGACAACATAAATTTTTTAGTAATATATAATTTATTTGTGAAAATTTTCCAAAGAAATAGGTAATAAAATCATAGCGTTTTATAGAAGTGATTTTCAAATATTTCATATTTTAAAATAAAAAATATTACGCTGAATGTAGTTAGGTGAATATAATTTTGTAAATTTTTATATGTGGTGCTTCGATTCCTACATATAAGAGGAAACGTACATATTCAGAATATTTATTATTTTTAGGGTAACGTTTTATCTTCCATGTTCAACACTTTCGTTTACCAGCGACTATAGTGTTCGTTAAATATTGATCCAATATTGCGAGAAAATTTAGTTTCTTTTAAAAATTATTCTTAACGGTAGATGTTCTCTAATGAATGCACTGCAATATCTCACTTACATCCCTTGTCACACTTATGCCCACCCTCTAAGTCTCTCTCAAAATAAATATTGCTATTTCATTGTTCTTGTTAATATATGGGAACAATAAAGCAAAATTTTAAAAGCGGACATTTTCTTTATCGATATTAAAATACAAATATCTAGACAATTAACACTTTACCAAGAGCGTTAAAAAGTATCATAAAACAAGCTATTTTCATATCTTACATATACAGAATGTCACAAAAAAGTCGGAACATTGAATTATCTTGAAAAAATAATGTTTCGCAAAATTGTATGTCATACAGAAGTTGTAGGATGTCAAATTATCCATCATGATATTAGTTTCTTTTGAACGATTTTGAGAATGTCATATCAAGATCAAATATGACATTCTCAAGATCGTTCAAAGTCAAACTAATATCACCACACGATGAGCGATTTGATACTCTACAACTTTTGTATGAAAATTTTTGCCGAAAACGTCATGTTTTCGAAATAATCCAATATCTCAACCTTTTTGTGGCATCCTGGATATACTCATTAAATACCACATGGCTTTTTATATCTAAAAATATACTTGGAGAAACATTCTGTCAAAGTAATAAGAAAAGCCTGTAAGAATCAACACTAGATAAACTTGTGTTACAAATCTTTATTACATAAAAATGAAGTATAAACGTTTCAACTTTCGATTAAAATCCTTTTCAGTGTACAGGATGATTCTGTAAAACATTTTAAGTCTTATACAAAAGTCTTATACAAAAACGTCGAACTATTTCCCTAAAAATGAAATATATTTTTTGCTAGTTGTAGGTGTACTTACAATAGTATTTTTATTTTAAAGCATTTTTTAACGTATACCATAGAGTCATTAACGCTTTAAAATATGAAACTGAATTTCGGCAGTTAAGCATTTTTGCAATAAGCGCATCAATTATGTCAGTATTTAAAAGCGAGTCAATATACAAGGACACCTTCACAACCATGCGCACGAATGTGCCATGCATAAGCGCGAATTTAAACGCTATAATTGACAAACTTTGATGTGTGTGGTTTATAATCTAAAAAATATTATAACTTCGACATATTTGTATAAGACTTTTTGTCTTAGAATGTTCCGCAGAATGTGTCAGTGAAAGAACGTACACTCTTTCTGGGACACCCTATATATTTATATAATTCTAAAATAATTAATATGTAAGATAATATTAGGTGTTGGAATTAATTCGTAGCGTTTTTAATGAAAGAATGTTATTTATTTCACATGAGCATTAAAAAATACATTAATGAAAGTACTTCCCATCACTTGTAAAACGCTACGAATTAATTCCAACACCTAATAACATATAAATAGAAAATAAAATTTAAAAAATAATATTTTTTGGATAAAACATACTTGGTCATAGGATTCGTCAAATTAAAAATAGCAATCATCATTCACATCTATAATATTGACTATAATGAAACGCACCTGGCTATGAGATCTCATAAATTGTTCGGGTGAAAGCGTTTCACACATAATTCATTCGACAAGAATTTTATGATTTATTGCAATAAAATTAAACGTTTTTGGCTCACAATATAAAACTATAAAAATCATGAAATTTTCAAGTTGAAACAGATTTTCGATATACAATCTCAAAATCTTATAAGAAAATAATGACAACATGTATAAACAATACATAATTATTATAAAAACTACATCTACACGATAGATTTAATAACAACAGTAGTTATAACTATTAACATAAAACGTAAGTATTAAAGTTACACATCTGATAGCGAAGAAATGTAAATTTTTCAAAATCGATTTTAAAAGATCGTGTAAACGCAATGATTGTTACGCTTTTATTGTCAACCTTGAATGCTACGAGCTTATAAAATAACCAAAGAATTATATATATTCATAATTGCTTTCATTACATCAGTAGGATAAATTAAAACAGCTTCGCATAAAAAAGTACATGTTTCAAGAGTTATAATTATGGATGTTATTATACCCGATTAATATAGTTGCCACATAAACGTAGTCAAAGAAAGAGAATCAAGTATTTATTATTATAAACATAAAGCATAATTATTGCCATTTTTAATTTGACATGTCTTATTCAAAGAACGTTTCTACTTTCTATTTATATGTCATTATGTTAGTGCATTGTTAATTTTGAATTATATATAATAAATATATTAAAAAGAACTTTAATCGAAAGTTGGAACGTTTAAATTTCATTTTTATGTAATAAAATATTTGTAAAATATGTTTATTTTGTGTTAGATCTTATAGGCTTTTCTACTTACTTTGATTTAATTCGCCTAAATTCAAATTTTAAATATTCTATGTGAGCACAAATACCAATTCTCTACCAGCACGCATGAGTCATGGCATAACAATCTTGTAAAAATCTTAGTATGTAATCGTAATTTATATTTTCCCAACAAACAGGACGTCTAGAGTTAATGTGCTGTGTAATTTTAACTCTCTTTCAGTTAATTATTTCATTAAACTATTGAAGCGTGAGTAAGCCTTTTTTTCATATGCAAGCAAAATCTGTGTATGTGGAAGTAAAACTGTAAAAGTCTTAAGGACAGTGAAATATAGTTACAATGCAAAAATTTTCTTATTATATAGTATTTACAATAAATGTAAATTTCCATATACAAAACTCTTGCAGCACAATTCAAATGTAAAATCGGTTATCACACCGACTTGTGTGTAATCTTCATGACTCCTCGTTGCCTTCACATAATTTGAAATATTTAGAAAAATCAAAAATCAAAAATCTGCGGAGCAATGTTTAAAAAGCGCAAAGCACCTCAATGGTTAGACTCTACATATCCCTTCGCTTGGAACACGACGTATCTCTACCTTCCGATGTGTATCTCTACCTCTATAATATAACCAGTGTTGTAACAAGTACCTTTTCAGAAGTATCTAGATATAAATATAGGTACTGTGTGGAAAAAGTACCTAGTTATAGGTATAGATACGTTTTTAAAAATTACCTAAGTATAGATACAATATAGCAATACCTGAAACATTTTGTTATTTTTCAGATACTTTAAAAAAAAAAACAAACTGCGTAAACGAATTTTACTTCGTATCGTATTACTATTATATAGTATAGTATATAAAAATGTTTGGATACTTATCATGCCATGCTTTTTTTAAATCAGTAGTGCTTCAAACATTGTATTAGAAAATCGATTTTTTCTGGGGATTTAAGTTTAATACAAGGGAAATTAAGTTTAATACAATGACATATTATATAGATCATACGACATATACAGAATGTTCCATTTTAATTATCCCAGGCAAATGTCTTCAATTCTTCAAAAATACAAAAAAATGTTTCAGATGAAAATGAGACGTACGATTTTAAGAGAGATGTAATTTGAACATGTTACTTTTTTTTCTAGGTGGAAATAAAAAAAATAGGTCACTTTCACGTTTTTAATTAAAATTGTATGATTTTTTTTATACAATATGATTCTTCTAATTATTCTGCATATAAAAGTATTAAGATAGAGATATCAAAAAACTAATATAGTTTACAAGATATTTTATACTTTATTCTGACAAATATTGACATGAAGTATTAAATGTCTCGTAAACTTTATTAATTTTTTGCTATTTCTGTCTTAATACTTTTATATGCAGAATAATTAGAGGAATCATATTGTATAAAAAAATCATACAATTCCATTTAAAAAAGTAGATATGACCATATCTTTTGAACGCCTCCATCTCGAAAAAAAGCAACTTGCTTTTGAAAACTGTTGCACTTCCATCTGAAATATTTGTTCATACTTTACGTATTTTTCAAGATATTTTTTATTCAGGAACAATTAAAATAAAATACTCTGTAAACCAAATATTCTGTTCATAGCTTGAAGATGACAATTTAAGGCGATTCCATTGCGTTTCTTTTTATTTTCAGAAAAAATAGAGCATAAAATCTCAACAATCACTGACAGTCATTTAAAGTATCAATTTCCGGCTTCATTTCCTATCACTGAAAAATATATTAGGTGTTGGAATTAATTCGTAGCGTTTTTTAATGAAAGAATGTTATTTATTTCACATGAGCATTAAAAAATACATTAATGAAAGTACTTCCCATCACTTGTAAAACGCTACGAATTAATTCCAACACCTAATAGGAAGGTTTGATCTATGTATATATCATTGGTATATAGATAAATATTTTGTTGTATCTAAACTTAATCTAAAAAAGTATTCAGGTATAAGTCTCTGTCTATAAGGACCTAGGTAATGCACTTAGATACTGCTAAAGTACTTAAGTACTTATATCTAGGTATGTTACAACACTGAATGTAACGTCTTACGACAATTATAGAAAGGTAGTAAAAAAGTAGACAGAACATACATAGGTAGTTTGGTGCAGACCCACCTTTCCTGGGACGCCACCAGTCAGTCTCAAAGTAGCCTGCGGAGCAAGAGTGAGTTGGTGTTGTTGTTGAACAGGAGGAGTAGATGGTGTATGCAGAGGACGATGTGGACAGTCCTTGTGTCCAACACCGGATGAATCGATCAGATTGTATCGCAAGGCAAGGGAACACGCGTATGTTTAATTTTTTTCATACCGCAAGATCAGTTAGATAACAGATATAAAAAATTTATCATATATATATATATATGTGTATATACGCGTGTGTATTATTTTTAGTAATACTATTCCTTTGTGTCCATTCAAAATAAAAAATTGGACAATCAGATATATATAATCTTAAGAAGAAACATTATTTACGGTCAAAATTCTGATTTTGTCATAGTTAATGTTGTACTATCTTTCGTTACAGTAAAGTAGGTGGTATTGGAACTAAATATTTGAAAATTTGTTAATCACTAACACATGATTTGTGAGCAGTTTTGTATTGTTAGCAGATTGCAAGATTTTTCTTTTGATTAATCATCAATAACACATATAATGTTGGTGAGATTAATCGTCAGTAACACATATAATGTTTGTGTTTAAGAACTAACTGAATTTGCGGTTGTACGTCATGGAAATGAAAATGTATGTAGGAAAACGTGTTGCCACCACCAAAAAACTTAACTTAAACGAAACCCAGATTGATTGTTAGACGCTTACTACCTGTTACTAATATATTTGTTACACACATAATCTAAGGCTCACAATAAAAACTGTTATTCATGTTCACAATTATAATAATAATTGTAACGTAATAATAATATACTATTCATTTTTCAACATACTTAAATGTTATTAATATATATTTTTAAATATGTGCTGATTAATAATTTGTGTCATAAACACATAAACATAATATATCATTTCTTTAATGTTGAGTATTGTTTAAATAACAAAATATAAAAAATCGTGTAAAAGTGTTGAAAACTGTTAATCCTTTACAAACAATACGAAGGAAAATGATAATTGCGATGTAATGAATATTAAATTCATATTTAGGAATATGTAAGTTTCCTCGCCACTTTAAAATTAATTATAATAAATAATTTAGAAGGTTAACTCAATTTTAATATTAATTGTTCTAAAACAAAAAATGCACTTGTGTGATTAATAACGTCTTAATTTACTTAATTAATACACAAAATAACAAAGAATATTGTTAAGATTTCGTATGTAGTCACAGACAAACTGTATAACATAATGTTTTAATAAAAAATATATAAAGATGTATACTGTGTCTTTTTTATTTAAAAACCACCCACTTTACTAATTATTTATTCATGCGAAAACTATGAAATATGTGTAGCTTAATGATATTTTAGTGACCTTAAGACACGCACTGTGTGAATGCGCTATAAACATGTGAACTTACGTTAAAGTGAAAATTAATAATTAATAAATATTAATAATTAATAATTATTTAGTAAAATAACAGGAAAAAGTTAACGATTCTTGTACAAGATATTTAATGATGTCTTATCTTGTAACAAATCAGTTAAATTTCAAAAATCTTCGGAAACTTATTATATTTCAATTCCATCATTTATATTTAACGTACGTAAAACCTTTATAAATTAAATATCACATGTTTTTCCTAATACTTAAACGTTTCACAAGTAACACATATGTGCAATATATAAATAAATAAATATAAGAGAAATATTGACTCACCGTCGTGGGATGTATGCGTAGTCTGAATGGTTTGCGTTTGCTTGCTGTAGACAACTGGTTCTTTTGGTGGAATGTTTGTGTGCGCCACGGAGACAATCGTAAGCTCTCGATTCTTTCTTCGTCCTACACTGTTTTATACCATAATGTAAAATTATAAATATCGGCTTTAAAAGAAATGCAAAGATGTAAATAAATACCTCTGTGCAGAATTTATACTAGACGGTTGTAAGCTGGCGTCCGGTGTAGCATTAGCACTCTGTTCAGGTGTCAACGAGCTCATACTAGACAAACTAGAGAGCACATCTGTAAGTAAACAGAAACCGTTAGGGAAAAGTGCCAATCCTAATAATTGAACACATGACTTATATACCTGACACTGGCGCTACACCCAAAGAAGACAGCATTGCATCTATCTCTTTACGCTGATCCTTGTCCGTGCCAGCGGCACGAACAGTAGCTTCTTCTACCTACAATCCATAAGCGAATCATTTTGCCATTAGTAGAGACCTTCTAATCAGAGTTTGGCCATAAAAATAATCCGACATTTTTCTTCAAAATTGTAGTGAGAAAAGACAATAATTATCATTATATCTCGCTCTGCAGAAGTGCGAAAGAAAAAAAGATGTTTTATTCTGTTCTGAGTGATGCGAGATAAAGATATGTTGAATGATATACTTATATACTATTAGCCTATATACTATTAAGTATCGGAAAAAGTGCGGATTTTTAAATAAAAATTCAATTACGGAAACCAAGTGAAGAAAGTTTCTTTCTAACCGATCATCATCATTGGAATACTTGCGCAATGTCGGCATCTTTTTCGTAAGTTTAAACGTATACATGCAGTTCATTTTTAATAACAAATGAACATCCCAAATGCGATTCATTCTCTAACAATTCATTGCCTTCCTTAAATTGCTTAAGAGCTACCGTACACACTTTCCGCTTACTTATTACAGTAACCGTAAGATGCATCATATAAATTAGCCAATTAGAGCTGAAAATTTTTGATAATTCTTGACTGTAATTAACTACACTAAAAGAAAAAATTGGCTGTTTAGCAATTTAGATAGTAAAATATGGATAGTATAACATTTTTAATTGGCTGCAACAGTAACATATATATATATATATATACAGAATATGCATATCTATATTATACAATATTCCTAACTAATATTAAAAAAACAAATTCATTTATTTTTCCATATAAAATGTGACGATCTTCCGAAGATCCTGAAGCAAAAACTAAGGAATTTAAATGTGCCCGTGAAAACTTTTAATCAGCTTGACATAAGCTATAAAAATATAAAAATTTGAAGTAATTTGGTCGAGACCCATTTTCCATAAGATTTGCGGGGTTTTTTCTGCTCATTTTAATTTCATTCATTACATTTGCAAATTACTGACTAATCCAACTTCAGTTCATTGCTAACAAAAAAACTGTACAAATTTTTTCCAATACCCAATATCTTGGTTTGACTAAAGAGAGTTTAAAAAAAAATCGGATCAAACAAACCAGTTCTTAAGTAGCCGACTCTAACTAGAGAGTGTCTCTAGCCATTACATTTCTGTCACTTTTAACCGCGTACATCTTTAGCTCGGAGTATCAATCATGTAATTTTTTCCTTAAACCAGAAACGTGAAAAGTAAACATTTTTTATATGTGTGTATGTATATGTATATACATACATACTTACATAAAAATTTTCATTTTCACGTTTTCACTCTAGAGAAAAAGTTACATGATTGATATTCTGTACATATAAATTGAATATCCATAAACTTTCTTATCCCTTACATCCTTCTGTTCTTTCTCCCTCCTGCGTCTCTCCTTCTCTTCCCTAATAGCTTGCAGCTTCGCCTTCTTCCTTTCTAACTCCGCCTTCCGATCAGACATCATCTTGACCACTAATAAGAGATATCACTGTAAAAAAATTACATTTAAAAATTGATTGAATGATATATGTTTAATAAATATGTTAGGCTAAGCCTATATTCTGTAACTTTTAGCCCGGTTTTTCATTATCTGGAGATTCTCTTAAATTAGCTTAAAAAATGTTTTGCTATTCGCGAAATTTGCGAGCACAGAGGTTTTGTGCAAGCCTTTGGCAGCTTTGGAGCCTTATGATCAGAAATGAAGAATAACAGATCGAAAATGCTCATTTTTGTCGATTTGGCATTCTATTTCTTAAGCATAAAAATGTATTAGAATTAAAATATGAAAACAATTGATGGAAACAGACGTATAAAGCAGAAAAAATGCTTTCAATAATCATTAAATTAATGATTTTGGTTGCTATTCTTTTAGGAGACAAATGATACAAGTGTTGTCCTAGCTACACACACAGAAAGCCATGACACACAAAAAAACTTAAGTAATAAAACATAAGCAGTAAGCAGATTGTAATGCGATAATATAAGCAGTAGCCAATCCAACATGTTGATTTCCACACTGCTTATTGCCTCAAGTTTTTTGTGTGCCATGTGGCCTTAATAGTATTAAAACTATTTATAATATATTTTATTATACTGATCAGGAGTTGGACGAAATATTTGCATTATATAATTTGTAAACAATAAATTAAATTTTACGCAATAACTATTGCGCAAATATATTAATAGTGGGCTATTAATGGTTTTTTAATTTCTTTACAATTCTATAAGAAATTCATTGACTGCTAAAAGAAGGATAGAATGTTCTATGTATCTAAAAAGAAAAGAATTGTTATAGTAACTTTTAAAGTTATCGTAAAATTATTAATTTAGTGATTAATGATAGCTAGAAAAACATAATATTTATATAAGTATGATATTATATAAGTTAAATCTAAAGTATTATATAAGTTAAGTCTAAAGGATCAATTATGCTAGCCATAAACTGTTAATTTATGCTGTAACTGTTTAACATAATTTCAATGTTTTCATTGATAATTGTTTAATTTAGCATATATAAAATCGATAAAAATATACCAATCAACACTTTTTTTCTAGTCATTCATTTCACGAAAAAATGCGTCAATTAATACGTTTTTTATCAACTTTTGTATTTGTTATGTTAAACTAAACAATTACCTTTTCGTTCATAATAACTTATCATATGCACATAACTTATGTCATAAAATTCACTCAAATTTAATGGCAAGTAACACATAAATCTGTGTAAATCATTGTATTAAATTACCGGTTACGATACTTATAAGGGCCGTGGTCCGATTCGTACTGACAACATTCATGAACGTCATTTGTCTTCGTTTAATATTATTTGACAAACAAGGATAAAATGATTTCTTTAAGCATTGTGATAAATCAGACCGTGGTCTAAGCTAACAGTTTACAACCAGCTGATCCTTAAGTCCGGATCTACAATAGGTGTTTTAAGCCTTAAGCTGTAAAAAATTAACCAACTACAGTCAAATACGAGGAGAATAATGGATTGTGATTCCAATCCTTATGGCTTAAGACTAAAAAATCTATTGTAGATCTAAGCTAAACTACATATATATATATATATATATATATATATATATATATATATATATATAATGTCATATGTCTATTTCTATTAATGTAAATTAACTTTAATCTCAGTTTAATCTACTCTTTATCTTTTTCTAATTCTTAAACCAAATGTCCACGGTGCTAGAAATCGATCCGAGATCTCGGACAGAGAAAAAATTAACAAATTACATCATATTTGAATCATATTGAACAATTTGATCATATGATCGGTCAATTTTTTCTTTAACCGAGGTCACGGACCGATTTCTAGCATCATGGATACAAGGCTTTAGAACTAGAAAGAGATAAAAGTTAAACCAAGATTGAAGTTTATAGTAGTAAAAATTGGACATTAACCACTGCAGATAATAAAAACCGAGCTTCAGACGAATATACCGGTGTATAAAATTGGTTGAGGGAGTTACTGCAAAGACCAATGTAGTTATTGATTTCTTAGCGATGACGTCAACTCAGGTCAAATTGTCTACCGTTCGATCAATTACAAGTAAAATTAATGTGATCGCATTTTCGATTGTGATCGCTCAAATCATCCGAAATAACGTATTGTTTAAGAGAAATTAATTTGCATTGAATGCAACGAAACTTTGAACAATGCACTGACTCGCATTTTAATCTGGGCGATGTCGACGGCATAGTAAATCATTAACACGAACCAAATGCGACGAAAATGCTGTAACTTACCTTCACTATAAACAACAAGTAGAGCAAGTATAACGAGCAATCTAATATATAAACTTTTCAATTTTTACATTATTTCAAGGAAACGATATACATATAAATCCAAGATTCTTCGCAAACGTTCAACACACACTACAGCTTCTACTGACTTCTACCAGTGAGAAACCTGAGAGAGGACATGATGGCCGAAAACCTGTAACCGCAAAATGCTGCTGCGCACTACTGCCCTCTGACAAAGTGGATGTAAATCTACATAGCAAGGTCCACTTTTCTGAAGGTACATATGTCCACTTTTTAAGGTTGCAGATGATAAATCGATATTTAGTTCGTATAATCGTGTTACATTCACAAACTGTGAATCAGAAATAAACATCACACACATTGGTGGAAACGGATATCAAAGCTCGTTTTTCAGTTTTAAAAATCAGAAAAAGACAAAGAGTAAGTTGATGGAAATAGGCATAAAAGTGTGAACATTAAAGTTATATTACACCCTTTTCTACAAATGTGTTAATATTTATATTTCAAATAATAATCAGAAAGAAATCTAAGAGTGGTCATATCGGCCTTTTTCCTGTTAGCATCGAAATCGTCCGTACACTATCGCCAGTACATCCATTTTCAGTTTGGGAACTACATGACTACATATTTTTTCTGGTACTATATATCGTCGATAAAATCATATCGTCGAAAGTAGATGTGGTTTGTCTCTGTAATACATCCTCAGGACAGAAACCGACTATCTAGTATCCATAGAAGGGATAGTTTAATAGGTCCTTGAACGAAAAAATTTTAATTTCACATCTGCTAAACATATGTAAATAAAAGTTGTTGAATTTTAATAAACAAAACTGAAAATTCAAACAAGTTAATTTAGTGAATTTTGTTTTATATATATATATATATACATATATATATATATATAAAATTTATTTTATAATATCTTATAAAATTACAAAGTTATGTATCTTTATGCAAATTTTCAGCCAGTATTTATCAAATATAATTACTAGCAATTATAGAGACTTTTAATAAATTCAATCTTTTTTAAACATATATTGTCAATTTAAGATATAATTTAGCAAAAACGAGGCCCTCCACCACCCCCGCTAATTTTATCAGCGGTCCTCTTTTCTTTGTAAGTATACTCACCCATAAAACAAACAAGTTACTAATAAATTTAGTAGCCGGTTTTTGTAAGTAAGTATGTTTTTGATTTATTTTTTATTTTTATGTCTAATTATTTTATTGTATTTCGCTAATGAAATTGCAATAACTTTTTAAATATTATTCTTTATTGTATTTATTCTTTATTATATTTCCTTTATACAATTCGATATTACAATTATAATAATGATTTACAATACAATATACATTATCAGTGCTGTTCAAAATATAATAAAAATGATAACATAGGAGCATAATTAACAAAGTTTTGTAATGCGGGATTATACGAAAACGTCGAAAATACATACGATAACACAAATTTTTCTAAACCAATGTTTAATGAAATATTGATAAACGCAGAAGAAATACTAACAATTAGATTTATTAATTATTAATTATTTACTATTAATTATGTATTTATTAATAATTTGCAAATATAAAACTTAATAATATCGTGAAAAAAGTCATTAATATATTTATAACAGCACTATCATCGCATTCAAAATAACTATCTCAATAATTTCATCATATCAAAATCCTTTCGTTTCGTGGTACACTGATTAGTATCCGATAGAAAGAAGAACAATCTTCATAGTGGAAAGCGAACTTAATGTATTCTGATTCTTCATAAATTTTAGAGAGAGATCCATTTACAAAGAAAAGTTAAGCAATCAAATATCAGTGATCTTGTTACAAGACTGCGGTGAATCCCGAATCTTTCAGACTATTTAGTGATAGTAATAATTTTGGTAGCATGTCAATTACAATTACCATTTTTATCATATCTTTAATATAATATTAAAATTCGCAAGAAAATATGTTCTGCCACACTAAAAATTATCTCTTAAAAATAAACGGATAGAATGATTTCCTTATGCAATAGTGGTTACGAAGGAATATATTTAATAATAATAAAATACATGCGTTATTGTAATTTTTTATATGTATGGATACAAAAATTTTCGGGTACCAACTGTTCGAGATGAGCCGAACCCTATAATAACAGGATTTTAAAACATTTATACTGAAAAATTTATTATATAAAATTTAACAATTTTTTATTTTTCAAAAATTACAATTATTAATATCCCGCTAATATGAGGGTACCCATTCGACTTATCTTGAATTTTTTGTATCTACACATTTAAAATTCAACTCAAATTCAACTAATCACGATACATTGTTAACTATAAAGAATTTTGAAAAAATTATTTACATAAATACCGACAAAAATCAATATTCATTCAATCATTCGTAACCTCATAATATTTGCATGTATTTTATCATAAAAAAATGTATATACATATAAATTAATAATTAAAAATATTTTGCAATGGTGGGATGTCCAATACCTAAAAATAATAGTAAAATAATAGTTAGAAAAGTAAATATACATTCGTAACAAGTAACTGGTGGGATGTCCAATACCTAAAAATAATAGTAAAATAACAGTTAGAAAAGTAACATACACATTCGTAACCATATTTTTGTTAGAGATTAGAATCATTGAAAAATTATAAGCAAATTATTTGTATAAAACTTAAATTTGTTTACTTAATAATTTGAATTTAAACAAATAATAATTATATATCCATATCAATTATATAACACTATAAATTTCTATTGTTATTAAGATAGTGTACCATTGCTAACATTATTATTACTAGTGAGAGAACATTTAAAAAAACAAAGAAAGCGAAAATTATATGCTAAAATATACCACTGAATTAATGTTACAATTTGACTTTAAAATATTGTATATAGCAACTATCATTGACTCATTAACAAAATTATTACTGCCAGTAACTGCAGACGAGAAAACCCGGGATAATTCCTGCATAAGAATCTCCGAAGAGACACTAAACTAGATTTCGCGAATGAACTTCACGAAAAGCGACGAGAAATAATTTTCTATGATGAAAATAATTTCGACTTTCCATCAGTATAAATTATGTAATCACTGGCATCCATCTGACGCGAGAGATATTGATATGAGGTCTTTGTATATAATAAATTATTCAATAAAATATACTTGTAATTTTATAATGTTAAAAATGTAAATGTCGAAAAGCAAGTAAGAGTTAATATTTAATCATTGTCTCAATCAAAGCTCCAATCTTTTATGACTTATTTAATAAATTTGTACTAAATACGAAAAAAAAATAATTATTCTAAACATCAAATTTTTAATAAGAAATTACTTAAAATTAATGACTTATTGGTATACAAAATAAAAGTTTAAATAAAAAGTTTTAAATTTAAATATTTCAAACTTATTAAATCAATAAACAATTGTTGTTATTATATATTTCGTCGATTTCGTATAATTTACATCAATTACACAACAATTTTGTTTACTACGACAAGATAAATGCTATTTGTATTGAATAGATATTCAATATGGATATATATATTATATATTCCAGTAAATGTATAATTAATTAGTAACCCGGAAAAAAATGTTTTATATTTATAATTATATATAGTTATATAAAATTACACATAATCATATAAAAAATTGAGATAATTTATATACAATTATATATCATTATATATAAAATATGTCCAAACATATAACATTTTTTTCCCAGGAATCGTTGTACAAATTACAAAAGTAAGATTATAGCATTTATCTAGACATAGTTTATAAATTTTATATTACATACCTAATATTATTATACATACATTTATTTACAATAAAGTTAATTATAGTATTAACGCGTTGCATAATTTATACATGTATAGAATTTTACAAAAAAATTTAATTTCAGGGTAGCTGAAAATTTAATAAAATTTGAAATTAATTTAGTTTACTTTTATATTCAATAATTGGAACGGGATATTGATAATTAAATAAAACTTAAAATTAATTTAAAATTTTATTCAATTTTTAATCCCTCATTTCCAATTATCAAGTGTATACATATGATGTGTTTAGTCCTATCTATCTACTTATCATCCTACCTATATAGTCCCTACCTACCGTCGTACTTATTGTCCTACCTATCCATATTTTCATTTATTCGTGCTTACTCGCAGATACCTATCTCCATCCTACCTACATTACTTCATAAATGTGCAATAATACCGCGAATATATAATATACATTAATGGCTGCGTTCAAAGAAAGTAGATTTTCAATTGTTATAAAATTTTTTAATACGATTGGTTCTTGCTTTTGATTCCTTATGGATTTAAATGTATAAAGCAATTACATAAAAGAATTTTACAACAGTTGCAAAGCTGCTTTCTCTGCTAAACGCAGCTAATGTCTAATCATATATATCCTATGGCGTATAATAAACTTAGGATTATCACTGGGATAACTTAATCGCGATCATACCAATAATAGATAAGCAATAAGCAATATAATAATATAATTAAACAAGCTCTTTCAATCTTTAAAATACAAAAAAATTAATAAATAACAGGGCTAATAAAAATCAGCGCGGATAATTAAGTGCAAGTTTTGTAGATTTTTTTAATCTGCCAAACACTTGCTCTCTCATCTCTTGTTGTTTGTTGGTTTTTTTTTGTATTTTAAATAACTCTCAAAAAATATAAGAACTCGCAATTTGCGAGCAAATTACCCTCCCGAATATTCAGTTTACCTTTTACAAACTTATATTGGTGCCACACATCAACCTACATCTCAATGAGCAGAATGTCTAAAATTGACGTATAAGACAACTTTAAGATATCTTTAAAAATTCTTTAAGAAACATCTTTAAGATATTTCATAAAGAATTCTGAAAGATATCTTAAAGTTGTCTTATGCTTCGATTTTAGATATTCTACTCGTAGAGATTTTCTTCTTTCTTCTGGCCAGATTGAACTCACCTTTCGTTGCTCCTGGCCAATTCTGGCTTCATAAGCCAAAAATCGACAGCAAGGAGAAATACTCCTTTTCGCTGCCGACTGCTGCCGACTAATATCGTCGGCAATAAGCGTAAGACTTTACGCTTTTGTATGATGCGCGGAACACGAACGCGTCGCGAAGAGGCCATCATAATTAATAAAATAGACTAAATTAATATAAACCATTATCATTAATAATAATAGTAACAATTCTATTAATATACAAATAAATTTCGCGTTTATTTTCTATTCGCGTTTATTCAAAAATATAAATGTTCGACTAAATATATAAATCTAAATTTAAAAAATCTTCATGTTCAATAACGTTTTTATTTCGAGAATCTTGAATATTACGAAACTTAATAAATTGCTTAATGTAAATTTTATAGTGTAATCAAAAAGATTTATTTAAAAGTAAATGATTGAAAATTACTAAATCGATTATCATCCGATAAAATTCAAGGCCTATGTACGTATTTTAACGATTCGAACGATTCGTTGCTGAATCTCATCTCAAAATATGCAAAGATGAGAAATTCAGATGAATGATGTAAGATCCGAAAAGGATAATTTTTCCTTACTTCAATAAATATATCATATTTTGTATATTACATATTTTATATATTATTTTAGATTAAAATCATTTTTTGAATAATTTATTATTTCAAAATTAAGTATTTTAAGTAAAATGTGTAAAACTCTGAACGCAATTTTAAAATAGTTATAAGATAATAAATTCTTACATTTTTTGATAAAATGTATATTGGATCTTACATCATATTACTACTTCAACTGATATAAAATCCAGTTATTACATATGGATAAGTTATAAAAGATTAGGCTGAAGTAAGTGCAATGAGATATAAATAATAATAATTAATAAATGTAAAATGTCTTTTACAGAAAAGCGAGATTAATAAATTATATGCTCTACATTACAATTTTTGTTATCATTTCATTAATAAGACGTATACAAATAAGTGTGAAAAAAAGAAATTTTTTAGAAAACAGTTCATATTAGATATATGTGTGTGTGTATATAGATATATATATATATATATATATATATATATATATACACATATAGATATTGTTTTTCTGCACCAACTTACATAAAACTTAATCCTGAATGAATATTTGAGGATAGGATAGATAGGAAAAATAAGAAAACAATTTTATTAAACTGTAATAAACACTTTTCTATAACGGTATAGAAAATAATTTCATGTACTCTATTATTTTATATATTTTATATTTTTTATATTTTTTAATTTCCTGTATTTCATATATTTCAAAAATACAAATATTTTATCCTTTTTCGTTTTAACTTCCAAGACGTATTATTTTAATATAAAAAACGATCATCGAAAGAACCTATTTTTTATTATACTTTTGTAATTAAATTACTTAATAACAAAGCGTTCACATTAACACGTATGAATTTACAATTAGTACACAAAATTTGAGCTAAATTTAATAATAATTAAAAATAATTTAAAGTGGCCCGATAAAAAATTTTTCATGCATGAATATGTATAAATATGTATAAATATTCATAAATATTCATAAACATGTATAATCGTATACGAAATACGTCCATACATATTCATATCATCTCTTTTTCTTTTGTAAAATTATTTTTTAGTGTAACAGAAATAATAATAGTACTGTGAAAACATTAAAAATAATTAAAGGATTAATTTTCGCATATTGTTCGTTTAATGAAAAAAAAATTTGGAAAAATGTAAAAAAATTGTTCAAACACAATTATGCATAATTTTATATATAATTATACGTAATTTTTATATAAGTAATTTTTTACATTTCTTCAAACTTGATTTTTTAAAAAACAAATAGTATAAAAATTACTCTTTTAATTATTTTTAATGTTTTCACATTACTATTATTATTTCTATCATACTAAAAAATAATTTTACCAAAAAGAGAGAGAGATGAACGTGCATGGACATATTTCATATATGATTATACATGTATAGATATTCATGTATGAAAAATTTTTTACTGAGTGTAACGTGACATTATCAATTTAACAATGCATGCACATAAATTCCATATAATAAAGAGATATTCAGGATTAAGTTTATCCTAATATGTTATTACTTATCCATTTTAAGGCAACGGATGTATGGAATGCTATACATATAGTATATCCATATATATTTAATAAATTGATACATAGGCATATAGTAATTAATGAAATTACCACACGTCCGTTACCCCAATAAAAACATTAATTTATCACTCACCAATCCGATGCGCAACAGCGGAGTTATATCAGCAACGTCGCTACGATGATTCTGTAACAAAAAAAAATACGAAATCTAAATTAAAATAGAGTAAAAAAATCAACCAATATTTTTAAAAATATTTACTAAATGCAAAGTTCTTTTGAAAATAAAATCATATAATATTCAAAATATATCATTTTTATAAGCATTGAATTTTATATATATATATATATATTAGGTGTTGGAATTAATTCGTAGCGTTTTTTAATGAAAGAATGTTATTTATTTCACATGAGCATTAAAAAATACATTAATGAAAGTACTTCCCATCACTTGTAAAACGCTACGAATTAATTCCAACACCTAATATATATATATATGTATATATATATATATATATATATATATATATATATATATGTATATATGTATATAAAATTCATCATTCAGTTATATTTATAAAGGTAATTATACATTTCCTTAAAAATACATGTTTATAAAGTTTCAAAATAATTTTAAAATAATCCTTTTTTAATTATCATTTTTAAATTATCAAAATGAAACTTCTGAAGAATAAATTTAAAAGAAGAAGGATATAGATATTACATAAGTAAAAAATAATATTTACCGCAAGGTTGCTCCGCCGGTGCCTGATATCTTTCCCAGATCTCCTCCTCCTCTCAGAATAAGGTTGACATCCTCTCGCACAGGACACTCGCGTAAAACACTCGCGAATAATACATTATAATCGCGCGCAGACTATAATTTGAGTCCGATAACTTAAACGGCACTCCCGATGCAAAAGGCGACACGACTACTTGTCTGTACGAACAGTATCACACGAATTATAAAAAAGCAATGTTAGTATGAATATCTCTCATGCAAATAACGTAATTTCTGCTTTTTTTTTAATTAATATAACTTAATAATTTAATTAATTTTTTGTTTGTTTAATATTCGTGTGTTTAATATTCATTTCTAAAAGTTAACCGATAATAATTGCATAGTAATATAGATAATAGCTACATATATTACATTTTTCAGATTATCTTCCCTCTCACGACCTTGATGTGGTGGGAGGGCTCCGTACCAAGAGGATATTTACACGAAAAGAACGATTTTTCTCAAATATTTAAAAATTTTCGGATCTATCTGAATGATATTTCTAGATAAATTTTTAGATATTTGATTCTTCTTCACATTTCTTTTTAAAACATATATATAATAATCGCAGAAAATGCTAGATATAATACGAAATGTTGTATTTTATGAATATTCACATAATACGATTAGTATGATTAATTATTCATAAAGTACAACGTTTCGTATTATATTTGGCATTCTTCGCGATAAGATTTCAAAAAGTAATGTGAAAAGGAACCGTACGCGACACAACTACCTGTACGAATCTTGATAAGAGAATAACTGCGCGATAAGAAAATAACTACGCATAAACGTGACGCGCCGCTCCGTCCCCACCCAAAGGTCGCGCGCTAACCGTCGAAATATTAACGCGTTATTACGAAGTAAAATAATATATTCCTTACATTTTAATTTTTAATGTTCTCCGATTAATGAAACAATTTCTTATATGTCCAGTTTTAGCGGCGCGAGTTATTTAATGTGGCATCATAATTATATTCGTGATACACCAAGAAACATATTTGATGTTCATTTTATAATTTTAAATATATCAATTAAACCGTGCAATAAAATCTATTAAGCCTTAATACAGTCTTTAGCTTTAGGCAACCTTATGTAATTCGCGTTCGTAGGTATCTAATTTTCATTAATTAATGCGACACCCCGAGCGACTCGTAAAGCACGTCCGTTTCCGTTCGAAATCGCCGAGCGAATGCCGAAGTGATGACGTAGTCAACCACTACGCCGCGCGATACGCTCCCCCACTCTAACAGAAAGGGGAGAGATCACGCGGCGAATAGGGTGGGGGAACGTGCCGCGCGGCGTAGTGGTTGACTACGTCATCACTTCGGTATTCGCTCGGTGACTTCGAACGGAAACGGACGAAAAATGTTTACGGTTCATTCAATTATTCGTATTTTACATGATTTTGACAACAGGTATTGTCGCATATTTCGCGTTTTACTTTGTGGCATCTCTGGCACAATCCTATTATAATTACTTACGGGTTTTATTTCTAGATTCATTACGCACATACACCAGTTCATGAGTATTTTATGAGATATTTCATGTGTTTTCACATATACGGTATAAAAATGAGATTCTTATTATTAGATATTTCAAATTGTGGCTTTTTATCACTTTGAATAGTGTAATTCTGTCATTTTCATGTTACTCCGCATTCTTATGATACCGGAAAAGTAAATAGATAAATCATATTTAAATTACATATCTCTAAATGTATGTGCATGCTATTTAGACGTATTATTCTATTTAGTCGAAATTGTTTCATAATTTAAAATAATTTTTTGCATTGATCTTCATTTAAAGGATGTATGATATATTGTTAATCTTTACTTAATGGTAAATTACAAAAAAGAGCTAAATAAAAGAGCTAATAAAAATTGAGATATAATATTGGGATGTCAAAAGCATTTCACGTGAGCAATTATAAGAAAAACCACGCTAGTAAAAATCTCTTTTTACTTCTTGCTTTTTGTCAGCACATTATAATTGAAATATTTAAAATACGAAATATTTAAAATTATAAAATGAACATCGAATATGTTTCTTGGTGTATCATGATATAATTATGATGCCACATTAAACGACTCGCGCCGCTAAAACTACATATAAGAAATGATACATATAAGAAAAGATACATATAAGAAATTGTTTCATTAATCGGAGAATATTAAATGTAAGGAATATATTATTTTACTTCGTAATATCGCGTTAGTATTTCGACGGTTGGCGCGCGACCTTGGGGTGGGAACGACACGGGGTGGCACGGAGCGGCGCGTCATGTTTACGTTTACGCGTAATTACTGCGCGGTCCTTACTGAGATTCTTAGAAATAGATAATCGTGTTGTGTACGGTTCTTTTTTACATTACTTTTTGAAATCTTATCGCGTAGAATGCCAAATATAATACGAAATATTGTACTTTATGAATAATTAATCATACTAGTAATCGTATTATGCGAATATTCATAAAATACAACATTTCGTATTATATCTAGCATTTTCTGTGATTATTATATGTTTCTATTTATTATTCGCGAGTGTTTTACGCGAGTGTCCTGTGCGAGAGGATGTCAACTCTATTCTGAGAGGAGATGGAGATCTGGGAGAGGCATCAGACACCGGCAGAGCAATCTTGCGGTAAATATTATTTTTTTCTTGTGTAAAATTAATCTTTTTTTGCTTATTTTTAAATCATTTTATTTGACAATGATTTAAAAATGATTATTTTTAAATCATTGTTAAATAAAATGATTTGAATAATTATATATTCTATAAAATAATTATACTTTTTAAAGATCTTAGCAAAAATAAATTTGTATAAAAGATTAAAGTAATTTTTAAGTAACTCTCCTTTTATCTAATTTAGATAAAAGGAGAGTTTATACCTTAAATAATTATACCTTAAATAAACAATATATGTTTAGAAGATATTGAATTTATTAAGTCTCTATAATTGCTAGTAATTATAGTCGGCACGCTTCTGTTCTTTATTTAGTACAGCGACGAACCACATCTACTTTCGACGATACGATTTTATCGATAGAATAGAAAATATATGTAGTTCCCAAAATGAAAATGGATGGATGGTCGATATCGATTGTAATAAGAAAAAGGCCGGTATGACTCCTCTCAGATTTCTCTCTGTAATAATAAACTATATAAGTGGACGTTGCTATGTAGTTTACATCCACTTTGTTAGAGAGCAGTAGTGTGCAGCAGCATTTTGCGGTTACAGGTTTTGGGTCGTCATGTCCTCTCTCAGATTTCTCTCTGCTATGGACAGAGAGAGATATCACATAGAGAACAGTAGAGAGAGAACACAGAGAGGTGAGAGCAGAAAGAGGTGAGAATCTGAGAGGGTCTCTAATCTTCTTTGATTGTGAGTGATACTGGTGACTCGGACTTCGAATCGATGAGTCAGTGAAGTAATCACAACTGACAAGTAACAGTGTCAGCGGCATTAGTGGCAGTGTTTGCTACTCCGCTGCGCAGTGCGTTTGTCGATCTGAGTGAATTCGGGTGGAGGTTAGCGTCGCATCTGCGTTCGTTAAATCTTCTAATTCGATACTCCTTTCTGTAGCTTCTGTCACTTTTTGCGAAGGAATAGCAGTAATAGCAAGCAGAACGGAACATCGTGAAGATGGGCGACAAAACTGGTAAGTGATAAAGATCCGCCTCTACTTGCTGTCCATACTCAGATAGAAAAATGAAGAGAAAAAAATTCGGGCGGGGAACGATTCTTATTTCGAAATCGATTGTTTTTTCGTTTCGCAATAACTGTGTCATTTGTTCGATATTTAGAACGTATTGAACTAAATTATTGTATAAAAAAAAAAACAAAAGAAAAATGTGAGGAAAGAATTTGAAACGAAATTGCAACGCGTTCCTCGATTTTATCTCGCGCGATAAGGACAAGATAAGGGACTTTCTATAGACTCGGATTTTTCTTCTTTTCTCGGGACAGAACACATCGTCATGACGCCGAAATGCAAGACAGCAAATTCCACGACATTGATAATTGAGAGACAGGCTCTGCCGCCAGCAGAAAATGGGAATGAGAACAATGTCCACATCGCTGGTGGAGATCACAAGGGGATTGTTATCAATAAACAGGTTGTGGCCGGTATGACGTACTTGCTTTAATTGATTGATATTATATTTAATACTAATAATAATATCTTGAAGTGTAAAATACTGAAGTAAAATAATTGAGCTTGAAATGTTTTATACATAGACAAAATAATAATAGAGAATTGCACGTAAAATGTAAGGCATAGCAGTGACTGTGAAGCATGTCATGTCGACAGTACTATTTACAAGCCTATAAGATTTTTAATATTTAATAATTTTTTATATTGATTTTCCACTAGTGAAACTAAAATGTAATGTTGGTGCAATTGAATGCAAATCGATTTACATTTTTTTCAATATTAATAAATAATTTAATTAATTCTTTTAAAAGTTATCAGATTATCCTGACAACAAAAAATATGTAATTAAAATATGTAAATATGTGAATTGATTTATATTCAATTGCACTCAGTGTATATCAGCATTGCACTAGTTTTTCCAATGGAAAAACTATTAAAAAGATCCTAAAATCGTCTATTTTACCAATTAAACGCAACAACGGAGTATGTACCGGAATTACTCTATTTATTTTTATTTTTTAATTATTAACAATTAATCTAATTATTTAAATGAGACATATAAGGGTGCGTCCAAGTGCGTATAAGATCTCAAACGATACTAAAAAGCAAAACACACATGTTAAAAGAAAGAAAAGTTTCTTTAGACCGATTTTTATAGAAAATATATTTTCAAAATCAATGTGAATAGAGTGTATATTTTAAGGATATTCAAATGTTTAATTGGCAATTTCTTTTATTTGATTGATATTTGGCAGGAATTATTTTTTTGTAAATTGGAGGGAGAGGGAATCATTTTGAGGGATGTAGAAGAAATAAATTTAAAAGTTTAAAAAATATGGACTACTCTACTCTGTATATATATATATATATCGTTGATATATAAATATATAAAAAATATGTAAGGGATTACAGAGAGTATATAATATGTATAAAAATTAAGGAAAAATGTGGCATTTAAATAAATCTAATCCGCGAACACATTGTATATTTAAATCCAATTGTTGTAGTAACAAATGGCGAGGTGCATCCTGCCCAACTGTGTCTGCAATTTAGGGTGTTTCTTGTAAGCGCACAAACTGGAAAGCATACACAAGAACAGAGAACTCTCCAATTTTGGTTTGTCGACACGCTCGCCGAGGCGGAACAGCCAAGCGTTGCGCAAGAATTTTTCCGAGAACTCGTGACGCCGCAGGAGTTTCCTAGAGGTGAATCGTAATGTGATACGCATTAATTGACAATCCAAGCACTTCTCATTCTTAAAATTATATTTTCAAGATCAAATGTATCTGATGTAACTAAAGTCTCTAAGTGGAGATTTTTTGTTTTCTTATAAACTCGTTAGGATTAAACTTAGTTTTAAACTGATGATTTATAGATAATTAAAGAAGCAGAACATGAAATTCTATTTGATATTCAAGAAAAAAATATCAAATTTAATGTTTACGAAATCACTCGTATCGATTAATCTTTTATATTATATATAAATTTTTATTCTTCCTTGCTGTGTAACATTTTACAATATTAGTTATTTTTCGCAGATTATGTAGGATTTATTAAAAAGATAATTAAATTGATGCAACATAAATATCCCAGCATTAAAAAACTAGAGGTGGAATTGAGACAATTGGAAGAGCCCATTACTCTTCCAAGCAGGCCATGTAAGTATTTAAATAGATATTTCTTTTTTGTTAAGTACAGAAATAAATTGCATATAAAGTATACTAAATTTAATCCTACATATATCTTTATTCTCAAATTATAATGTACTTTGGCTTGATAAAACAAAAAAAGTCTAATGGTATGGATGAAGGGAAGAGGCTGATTATTAAATTAAGCTGATTAAGTTTAATAGCATTTATTGAAAGATAGTAGTCGTGTTTCAAGTGCACATTGTAGCTGAACTCTAAAGGAAATGCACACTTGACTAAAACTCTCAATGGTTCATATATCCATTACGTAATTTAAGTCAGGGTTTTCTCATGTTCTCTGTACGCAGTTACACTGTATTGAGCACTGTTTTGGACATCTATGTCATACTTAATTTCTATTATTCACAGCTACTGGTCACTTACTATTCACACTTCCTCTCTCTGAGAAAGTTATGTGGAGATCAGGTTCGAGAATGAAAAGAAATTAACTTTTGTCACATTTCATTGATGTTTATTCCTTTCTTTTCTCATACACAATCTAATGATCCAAATGAAACTAACACACACAATATATTTTCTTGTAACACAATAATTACTAGATAAAACGTTTGTAATTTTTTTGTGTATAGCATTAAATTAAAGGAAAAAAAAATTTTTTTTTATTTTGATAGTAGATATACAGTGTTTCATTTTAATTTTTATATTAAAATATTTCGGAAAATATAAAAGATTTTTATTTTTTGAGATATTTTAATGTGAAAATTAAAAAGATGGGTCCTGTATATACATTCTGTCGCTTAGCACAATAATCTGGTAACCATAACAACATTGATTTAACATTTATGCATTGATTTATTATGATGTCCTATTTAGCAACTTAAGGATCATTAAAAAAATACGTTCGTTAAAATCATGGATTTTTCACCTCCCTCCTCCTTCTCCCTTTGTAACAAAAACCATAATCCCCCCTGCCCTCTCCAAAGTAAACATAAGATAAAATCCCCTTTTTTTAATAAAAGAAAGAAAGATCGTAAGCACTAATAATAAAAAAATATTTTGATATTTCATACACAATAAAGATGAAATGGGCTTATATGCGTGAGCGTGAAAACGGAACGCACTTTTAGAATCTATTCAATCGCGCAAGTAATTTGAATGAATAAGCAGCGATACAAAATCGAACGTTTGCGTTTTCTTTAACTCCTTTCCCCTCTCTCCCCTTCGTTTACTTGCATAACATTTTCGATAATTGCCTTCCTTTCTAAGTGAACGTATTTTTTTAATAATCCCTTAAAAAAATATATATTTCTATTCCTTTTGTTAAAATTAAAATGAAACATGTTACACGGGTTTATAAAAGTTATTACGCACTTTGATTATGTGAAAAAGGAAATTTTCCAATCTATTTAACCGAACGAGCAATTATTAGAGAATACTTTAGATATTAGAGTGTGAAAAACAGCCCATTTAATTTGACCTAGATTTTTTACATATAGTGTACAATATATACATATCTACCCTCACAGCATGTAATTATAGATAAAACTTATATACAATATTACAAACATTTTAACGTCCAACATACACGAACAACGATATTTAAATACACAATAAATATCAATTATATTTAGAATATGAATTTATTTTAGAATATGAATTTATTTATTCAAATTTAATTTTATCAATGCTATTTTGTTTGCATTAATTTCAAAACGAAAATTTATGGCATCAGAAGCATATGCACACGTACTTATAGCTACATATCTTATCATATACATATCATATACATATCATAAAAATTTATTTGTCTGTTTCAAATTGTAACTTTTTCGAATTGGTTATTCACTGATCATTATCATACTATATAGTATAATGACATTGCCACTTTAGTCTTCATTCTGTAAAGAAATGCATCTATGTAGAGCACGAACCTTCTATTCGTGATTATTAGCTGCCATAATGTATATGTGTTCAAGTTTCTACTCCCACATATAAGCTGTACCTTTCACTAACGGTTCTAGCTCGACTCTATAGATATAGAAACAAAGATTTAAGTTAAACTGTGCACTTATTACAGTTATATTTTGAAACTTTTACACTTCTACTTTGGATAGATTAAAAACTATACCTACTACACGAATTTAGACTCATCTACACTCATCTACACGGCAAAAAATTTAACTTGCATATGTTATGGAGTGCTGTATTCTTGTTTTAATGCTATTAATTGTCATTTTAAAGTTAGGCGGCTTAAAAGTTTGACAAACTACAATGTCTCTAACATAATTGCACAATTAAATAAATATTTCTTTTTTTTTTTTATTAAAAGTATCTACAGATGAAATAGTCATGGGTCAAGTGATTGAGCTAACAGTAGAAAAAGTTCTGGAGCTTATTGAGTCTGCCTATCCAAATCCTGTTACCGTAGTTGACATTGCGAAGTAAGTAATTATATTAAATAAAATTTAGATATACGGGAAAATAATATGTTGAATAAAATTAAATTTAAGATATGTTCGAATTTGATTTGATTCTTTAAAAATAGATAATTAATTGTCCGAACTTTTAATCGATTTACCAAGGTTCGAGTTTAAGACAGATCGATTCGTTTAATAAATAATCGGTTTCTGTTTAAACAATTAAAATTGTAGATAATAGTCACAACAAAGTAATAAATCAACGGTCATTTCGACGAAGATATTTACATGCATAAACTTACAAATTTATATATATCGTATGTTTCATACTATTTGATTAAGTTAAGATACACAATGTAATGAAATACTATTAGGTGTTGGAATTAATTCGTAGCGTTTTTAATGAAAGAATGTTATTTATTTCACATGAGCATTAAAAAATACATTAATGAAAGTACTTCCCATCACTTGTAAAACGCTACGAATTAATTCCAATACCTAATATAATGAAACATACTATTTTATATTATTTCATTAAGATATGCACATAGTTTTAATATTTTATCCAAATTATGCAGATATTTGTGATTTTGAGTAGGTCTTAGCGAAGTCTCAAATTTTCGGCACTTTATTAAAGAATCACCTTAATCAATCTTATTCAAAAGCGATTTAGAAATAGATTCTTTAATGAAACTCGATCATCCCTAATTAAATTTTAATTTTATTAAATTTTAATTTTATTTTTAGGGAACATGGATGGGAGCTATCAGCTGTGGAGGCTAAATTAAAAGAGCTTCAAGAGAAAGGGCTTGTTAAAGCAATAGATCATGGGGCTTTCACACGTGTTGTCCATGAGGATACTCAAGTCCAAGTAATTTGTTATTTAAATATAAATTTTTCAATTAATTTTTATTAACATATAACGTAATGCTATAAAATATATTTTTAGGTAGTAAAGTCGATGCCAACGATGGCAAGCGCGAAGCAACCCACTATTGCTATCATTACAGCTCAATATTGTGAAAAACTTGCTGTGGATTCATTGATTGAGAATAAGGAAACCTTTGTTCGCTACACGACTGTTGGTAAGGCTTTTTTCTATTTACTATTTACTATTGTTTAAGATATACTTTATATATCTCCAAGAACAATAAAATAAAATACTTCCGATATAAAATTATAACAGGATAATGTTTTCAAAAATAATTAATTTCTCTATTAAATTCTTTCTTTTAAATTAGAAAATAATCATAATTTAAATATTAAAAGATACTCATTTGATATATTAGAAAAATAGTTCTGTTAACTCTCTGCTTTTATCCCTAGCTATATTTTTTTAAAATAAAATCGTCTACTAAAATTATTATTTTTAAAATATTTTGATTAATTTGTACAGATAAAATATTGTTAGTTATTTTTCTAGTTATAATCATTAGTTATTCCTTTTTTTCCGTTCTCATGCAAATATATGCGATTTATATTGCTCGCTAATCAGCGACAAATGTTTAAACAATAATGGAGATATATTTCACCATGCATGAAACTTTAGGTACCGCAAGTTCATCAGATGCAATAGACGGAATTCCGCGGGTGATATGCCGTTTTGGTAAAGTAACTTGTAACATAACTCTATCATTTTAATGTCATTTCATAGCTTGCCAGTTGCTTGTGAACCGAAGAACAATGCAAGGCAAAATGGTGCTACAAATGTACATTTTGAAACACATTGATTCTTTTATGTTGACATTACAAATTCATTGATTTCATGTATTATACATATATGTATAAAATTCTTATATAATAGTTTTTGTTTTGTGTTGTGAACGTTTTGTATGGCTTTGTTTTTGTTATATGTTATAATATAATTTTGTTAGACTTATTCATATTTTGTATCATATTCATTTTATGTGGTTTGTATAATACTAAATTATTTTATTTTTTTTTTTTCTATGAGTAATAATATAATAATTCTATTTTTTATATTTATTTCTCATGAAAAAGATTTTATCTCTTTTTTTTATTAATGAATACATTATCTGTTTTCAAATTTTAATAAAATATTTTAGTTTTTGATAACTGTTTCCATTCAAATGTATTCAATCAGTAACTTCTCGACAATACTAATAGATAAGATTTTCAAAGAAATTTTGTTATACTATTTGCTTCTCTTTGTTATGTCTAGTATTATTACTAGACTTGGGAGATGCTTCTACATGGAATGGATTATTATCTATCTATTTTATTGTCACATATAACACAGGTTCCGTCCTTTGTTGATAGCCGCACAATGCACATATATAATACAAATCAAGAATATATAGAAGAAAATATAAACTTCAAAATACATAAAGATAAAAGTAATGAATGGATATATCATTTGTTATAGGAGAATCAAATGTATATACTTTGGGCAATATCGGTGCGCATAGGATTGTATGCACTAAACTACCAACTGTGGGACATACCAGAGAAGCAATGACCGCAGCTGGCAATACCACTACTAGATTGTTGGGTATGCATTTAACTTTAAATTTTTTATTTTATATCATAGTCCGTGGCCATATTATTAAATGCATTACATATTTTTTATAATTTTTTGATTTTTAATCAGATTTATATTATCATTAGGATTGTTTATCATTTTAAGTTTGTTTTTTATTCCTAGACTGTAGTAGAACTCTTTTCTCTCTTACCAAATTAAACATTATACTTACTTATCTGACTTTAAGTTTCAAAAGTGTACATTACTCTACTATAGAAAATAGACAAATTGTTATAATCGAAACATAAAAAAAATAGTTGTCTATAAAATGAATGCATTTGTTTAAATTTTCTTGTTGCTTATAGTGTTAAAAAGTCTAAGAACCTGTTAGCCGTGATAAAAGCCATAAAGAATGCATATACTTTCTGTTTGTCAGTGAACGTTAATTTAAAAATTATTTAACATTATTAGAATTAAAGCTCTAATAGCCGCCAATAATGGCTTAACAAAATATTTAAAAAACATCTTTTTATTTTACAAAAATAAATAAATATTTGATGAATGCTATCAAAGTTATGTTTTTATTAATTAAAAATATAATGAAAAAAAACCTCTTCTTTAGATATGTAAACATAAGAATAATCATCATTTTCACATATAATAAAAAAAATCTATTGAAAAATCTGTGCATCTAATGACATGGCCAGGGACTGTATATGTATATCTTTTTATTTTTATTACATATTGTTACAATGTTTAGTCTTTGAATATATTCATAGGTACATTTCAAAAAGTGGATTTTGTTTTTCTTGTCGGAGTTGGTGGTGGTGTTCCTCATTATACAGATTACAATAAACACGTGCGATTAGGCGATGTGGTAATATCGCATCCAATGCCGCTCAATAAGAAATACGCGTACGTTTATTGCGAAAGTGCTAAGATGAATGAAAACGAGAACTATCATTTTGAAACCAAGGAATATTGCCCGCCAAATCTTGGTCTTCAAGAAATCGCGGCAACTCTGAAGAAACAGGTGATTTCAAATCAATATTAATATATTTGTATATTTGTGTGAATCCATGTTACATGCTTGTCTAAAGTATGCATCTTTTTCTGTAGGCTGAAAATGAGACGTTTCCGCCATGGCAAATGTACATGAAGGAAGGTTTGCAGAATTTGGTCAATCAATCAGAACATGATTTTAACGCGCCACCACCAGAATCTGATAAACTATATATGGCTATTGGAGAAAGGGATGTCATTGAAGTATCTCATCCAATCGCTCCTCAAGATTCCATAAATAAAAGGTAAAAATTCAACATTTCATCGCATACACTGTATATTTTTATTATATAAATATATACTATCTTTTTCATTATTGCAGAACTGATAGATGTTCCCGAATTCATTTGGCACCAGTAGCTTCTGGCCGACAAGTCGCACGAGACGATCAACTTAGGCAAAAGTTTGCGAGCCGATTCGGTGCGCTCGCATTTGATGCAGAGATGGATGCTGTCGTAGAGAGTATCTTAGGTAATTGTCGCGAGAATTTCATTGTAATCCGCGGAATTGCTGATTACAAAGACGGCACTCGAATCAAAGAATGGCAACCGTACGCGGCATTAGCGGCAGCTAGCGTAATGAAAGCTATTATCTGTGCTATGGATCCACCAATTAATGACTAATATCACTTCTCATCTAGTTTTTCTAACTTTATTTTACATAGTATAACAATGCAACGCGCATAATTTTTCGTAGGGCAAAGAATGAAATCTAAAATCAAAATAGCACATATTACATGAAGTGCACAAAAATAATTAAGTAACTGGCTTATTCGATAAAGTTCCTTATTAAATTAATACTTAAAAATATTTACAAGTGATTGCACAACTTTTATAGATTATTAATGCAGTATATTGAATCTTTTATAACTTTGTTAGTGCCATTTTTACAAACGCTTATTTGATAATATTTATTGTAAAGATGTTTTTACTCGATATTACATTATTAACATTGAGGTAAAATACTTTCGAGAAAATAGCAAGAAAAATATTTGATTGCGTTGTTATTTCTTGAATTTTTGACGCGTTAAGGCTTGAAAAAAATAGTGCCATTATTATTTCCTATAATTATCGCATAATAATTGGAAATTTTGCAACGAGATAATTTTTTTTGCGAAAATAAACTTACATTCGTCTTGAATGTATATTAAAGGAGTGTGTTGCAAACACATATATGTTCGACTTTGAACACCAATCAGAGGCAACAAAGACTAATAACGCTTTAAAGGATCATTCTCTGGATAGGTAATGAATTTAATATGACTCTGTCTAATTTAACTACTGTTGCATTGTACTTGCTATGATTAGGATGATTAGATATTGGGTGAGTTCAAGTCGGCGACTAGATCTGCTTGCCGAGCAATTAAACATGATTGGTTTGATTCACAAGTAAAAATCAATCAAACTCATTCACTCGATAAACATGCCTAGCCTCTGCCATCTTGAACTCGCCCATAGCATTAGGTCCAAACGAAATACGAGTTAGGCAAGTTATAAACTGTTGTAGTGATAGGTATAATAGACGCAAATGGAACTGAAAGTAAATTTAACAGTATTTATCAAATCGAAATGAAATTGTCGTTACAATATATTGCTGAAGTAATTATTAAATGTTTGCCAGAGTATATATTAACGTTTTCAAGATATGTATGCATTCTATATTCACACACTATATCTACGAGGATCAAAATGCATTTTTCTGAAGTCCTAGATTACATGGACGAAACGCGTAACAAAAGTTTCTATTACAATGTGCCAACGTGTTCATACTTGTTAAATTCACTGCCCTTTTAAAAAATTCAGACACTGTCTTTGCAAAAAATTTTCAAGATAAATTTTCTGTACCTTTAAATATTTCATCGGGGTACCAATTCTTTCGATAAGTCTACATTTACAGGGTAGTGCACAAAAAAACTTAATGTTAAATTTCAATATGGGCCTAAAAGATAAAAAAAGATATATATACATATACAGGGTGTACCTAAATGGCCAAACTTCGGAAACGTGCAGGGAATCGATATAAACTAAAAAAAATGTTCTTTAGAGATATGATCGCTTTTACTTCATTTTGGAGAAATTTGTCAAAAAAAAGACAAAACGTAATTTATATTATTCGGATCGGCGAGTCATTACGTTGATCAGCTCAATGCGACACGAGCTGTACAAAATGCAATGCATGCATTGCTGCAAGAGGCCAACATTTTGAACAATATCTGCATTAAGCAAGTAAATAAATAAAAAAAAAGTGAAAAAGTGTGAATAAATAATAAATAAGTACAAAAATGAAAATAATATTTTATCTTTTTTTTGCAATTTTCTTCAACACAAAGCAAAAACGAGCATATTTCAAAAGAACTCTTTTTTTTTTCTTAGTTTATCGATCCCCTACACGTTTCTGAAGTTTGATTATTTAAATGGACACGCTGTATATATATATATATATATCTACACATATTAACAATGAAAAAGATTTGAAATTTTAGCAGAAATCCAAAATAACATAAAAACTACAAAAAAAACGATTGATTCTTGCTATATCTTAAAAGGTACATAAGAAAAATATTAATATTTATTTATTTTACAATATATTAATATTTTATTTATTTATTTTTGTACTATCTTTTTTTTGTGCAATAGTTTAATATTTCGTCTATAGCCTATATGCTGCACACGCGAATTTGAAGAAATTCTATTGATAATTGTATAAAATCTGTTTTAAACAATTATTTATACGTGTTTAGCAGAGACATTAATCAACATTGAATGATAGAAAGACCTAAAATCAATACAAACGATAAAAGTCACTTGTTGCGTAGTAGCACATATTTAAAATTCTATCAAACATAAAGAATGATTAAATAGTGAGCAGCAAAAGTTTCGAAAATGGCTTATTATCTCAGAAAAAACATTGGTTAAGGGGATCCTAAAGTTATCTGTGTGTTTTACTGATTATTTTTCAAATAAGTATTTTTCTAATTGTTTTTAATTTAAAAATTCTTTTTCACAATTAAAGTATGAACGATAATATAATTTACCGGTCGATTTTATGTTTTTATGCTTAAGTTTTTATTAAAAATTTTTTATTGATCTTGACTACGTTTTTCAAAATTACATAAAGCTCACATAAATATCAGCTGTTAATAGATTTTTTAATGTTTGTTCAAAATATTTTTCCATTAATCAATATTTTCTAAGACAGACCTCTTCCGGAATTTTTGCTGTTTACTGTATACTTGCGCGCGCGAGCGCACTTACATGCAGTGAGCCTGATAAAATGTTTATCACATTTTTTTTCCCCCAAAAGTAGAAAAAAGGAAAAGATATTTATTTTGAATATTAAAATTGTGATATAAAAGAATATACTTTGATATTTTGAGTAATCTTAAGGAGGTTCTCGCGTTTGATAAAATATAAGACAAATCTATAATATATACATGTAATACAAAAGTTAATAATATCAATAATATTTAGAAAATATTTCATTGACTTTCACTGTACTATTTTAGTGATATTTAATTATAAATTTATAGAATTTTACATTATAAATTGAAGTTAACTTTATTCTGTAGTTCTCTTTTAAATTGAGACATTTGCGTATAAGACAGCAATTTAAAAATCGTTATTGTAAAATAAACACTTAAGTTTGTTCTCGTAAAGTTTCATTTAAACTGACCGTACAGTCACAAGACTATTGTACAGTTTACAAGAAATTTATATTCTTCAATGAAAAAAGCTAAAATATATGTCAAATGGACGATACGTACATACATCAAATAAGCATCTGACAACTTTTATTTTGTCATTTTGAAAATATTTAATAACATATAAAACTAACAATAATTATGTATAATAGCATAAGATATTGTTAGTAACTTTTTTATTTCATTATTTTATATATTATTATGAATAAACTGTCTATTGACAGTAGCACGAGAATAAACCTCCTTAAGTGTTCTTGATTCTTTTACAAAATATCGTTTTAATGGAGACTATTTTTTAGTTATTCTATTGATGTACTCAAATTGAATATCTTTATACTAGAGTTTTTTTCGAAAATTAAATTATTTTTGAGATATAAACTAATAGCGAATTTGATTGGGTGCACTAGTGCATATTAAAGCTGTTGTACACTGATTTAATCTGAGTGTAAAAGTAAAATACAAATATTTTGAATTATAAAATAGATATTGAGCAAAATTTAATTGTGATATTACTACAATAGTTTAGTTCAACAAAGATTAATTCGGCGCATAGTTCAAATGACTACAAATATAGTAATTTTGCATATACATATAAAGTATATGTAAATTCACATGAAATTATTTAAGCATTAAAGATCCAGCTTCAACTGATCATCAAAATATGTCCCACTACTTGTTTTATAATTTTAATAAGATATGTTTTCCGTATCTTTAACCGTTTTCGAAAAAAAAAACGTGATGAATTTTGTCTTCAAACTTACTCTATATGGTGTCTCAGATACCATACTGGAATCACTTCTCATAAGCAGATAAAGCAGACTAAACTAAATTGAAAAATCCTCTATCATTTTGTAATTTTCGCAATAGTTATGTGAAATATTAATTTATAAAGATCGCCAAATAAATGCGTATCCGCTCGGCTTATCGTCAAACGCAAGCACATGGTACGATATGTCTGCCCAGTGCGGAGACTGAGAAAGTGTTTTCTTTCACCGCTCGTGTATTACTAATGCCGTTATAAACAATTCCCCATACGCCTAGCAATCTACGGCGATTTACATTCCTACTCGCCATGCGCTTATATTTGATGATAAATCGTGCTATTTAACGATCTTTAGAAATTAATATCTTGTTAATTATTCCAAAAATTGCAAAATGGTAGAAGACTTTTCGACTTAATTTGATCTGCTCTTGCTCACGAGAGGTGATCCCGTAGATCTGGAACACGCTGTGTAAAATAATACACTACATAATAATTTAAATTGAAATGGGCGCGTGTGGATTTATATGCATAATAAAAGTTTAAATTGATGTGACGACAGATTTCTATTTTAGGTCTAATATTAGTTATACATTATGAAATTTTCATAATCGAAATTTAGGAGCTTCCAATTGCGCATTTACGTTATTATGCGTTTTTGATACTAGTCGCATCTCAGTTTCCTTGTATTTATATTTGCTACTTATTAGATTATGATATATCATAGATACTAATATAACATGTAAGTTATTTCACGTGATTATTTAGTTCGTATTTTATAAGGAGAAGTTATTTCTATGTCAATGTCAATTCAAATGTGTACTTGATGAATAGCGTAAATTATTATTTAAAGATTTTTCAGATTATTTATATGATTATTATCTTAAGATTTAAGTATCTCCAATGCGGTTTTTAAATATGTAAAACTTTTAAAATATAATATAGGGAGAACTAGCAATATTAAAAATGTGTATAGAACATTGAAACGTTGATGCCTTGGCAAATTTCTTTTTTTTTCTTTTTTTTTTTCCTTTTTTTTCTTTTTTCTTTTTTCAAGACAAATCAATGTTCTATTAATTTTTAGAATTCTTCATATATTTTTATGATTGGAAAATATGAAAAATATTGTACTAATATTTATAGATATATTACCAAAATATGTATATTACTTAGAAGAGGAATCCCAGAGGTGTTCAAGTTTTTCGATGCAAATTTTTTTGGCGATTCTCGAGGCCAAAAAATATATACATGTCGTCATGGTGGAAGAAGACAAGTGAGACAACTTGAGGGATGTGCAATTAAACCAAAATTTAGGATCAAAATTTGATTGCCAGCTGATTGTTCTGAATTACATTATGCGCATTGTTTCACCTGTCTTTTTCCAACATGCGTGTTATGACATTTATCAACATGCAACTTTGTTTTCAAATTATAAATTTCTTTTAAATTTAAAAAATTGAAATCACTCTGTCGAATTGAGTTCTCATTCGAAGTTCAGCAATTTTTATTTTTTTTTCAAATATGCGTTCTATTATGTTTGTTACTTCTTTCAAACAATTATAATATTGATATCATAAATATTATAATATTTCCTACAATAATATTAAAGAGTTTCTATGGTTAACCTCTAGACATCATGTGATAACTTGTACACATCGAATAATGTATAGTAGACATATATTGGATTATTATAGGATTTTATGAAGGAACTATCCATGATTTTGGATTTTAAAATCCTGGCGGTCTAAAGATTAAAAAATTAGTTTTGCATACAAAAGTTATATTAACGATATATATGTATGTTTCGAGACAATGGAGTATCGAAACGTTTTATTTATTGCAAAAAAAAATTTACCAAATGTTTCCTTGAGGAACAAGCGCGATCTGAATTTTTCGGATTTTCAAAAATTTATAACTTGAAAAGAAAACCGCATGTTGATAAACGCCGCAACACGTATATTTTTTTATCTCAAGAATAAAGAAAATTGGCATCAAAAACAATGTATACTTCTGGGATTCCCCTTGTTAGTGGTATACTTCTGTAGATATCAAATTATTTATTATCTAAAAATATTCGAATGTCGAATTGCTATGGCCGGAAGAGAATATGTGATTTGCATATGTCCGTGCGTAAATCAGTCTTCCGGATAAAGCAAAAGTTCAATAAAAAAATGCATAAGACGATAGTTGTTTGTCATAGATTTTTGGATGATGAATACCGTTTAGCAAATTATTCTATCATGTTACAATTTTGAGAAATTTACATTTAAAATTACAAAAAAGGCTATTTTAATATATTTTGGTACATAACGATGTGTTAGAGAAATTTTATTCAATATAAATTTAAATATGTTGTTAGGACTTTTATTTTTTAAAAGGAATTTGCGGTGTTGGTTAAAAACATTTTTGTGATTATTGGATATCATATGAAAGTTACGATTTTTATATTGATTTTATCATTCTAAATTTATCAATCAAAATTAATATTCAGCTGAAAAATTCTTACGTTTAAATAATATTGGGTTGGAACAAATATTCGAAGTCCTATAAACATCAAAATTGAAACGGCTGTAACTTCATTTAAAAATGAACGAAATTTAAATAAAAAAAAAAGACATTTTAAACATAGAAATATGGACTGGCAATACAAGCAATTTTGTGTCCTTACTTCCTCTTTCTACAAGTATCCAGAAGTATTTCACATTTCGTTAAGCTATACGCAACGACACTACCGTGGCTACTTTATGCGAGACTGCGAGTTGTGGGAGATTTACATTGGCTAATCATTGACCCAATTTTTTATACAATTAGTATTGGGTTCTTTTTTAAAATTGTGGAGTAATAGAGCAATTTGATAAACAAGATCGTATTTAGCACCCAAAAAATTCAAGAAACAGAATTACTTTTGTTATCTCGAGAAAAGATATATTTTAAAAGATTTATTTTTTGTTAAATAGTATTATCAAAATCTAAGAATTAAATCTCGATTAAGCTGAACGTAGATAATAACTGATACATACTTGAGAAGTGTCCATTGTAATGAAAAAAAAATCTTGTCATATTATCTAATTTCAACGCATAATAACGTTATTATTGACGTTATTATTATTTTAACGTGCAAAAAAAACGTTTATCTCTTTGTCTCTACAGTAGTTTGTGAAAATAAACATTTCGACCATTTAAATCCTTTCGCATTTTTCATTTATGAGTGACAATGATTCAAAGATCCTCGAATGATAAATGTCTCACGGTAGCTGCACGGTGCATATGCATGTCCAAGAAGTAGAATAAGGTGCTATATTTAATCTGCTTCACAGCAGAAAAGAAGCTGTGATAATTCTTTCTGATAATTCTTTCATGTAAAATGGATGTGACTGTAGGGCAGAGAATCGACTCGTCAACTATCGATTCTGTTACTGAAACTTGTGCATTGCAATTTACATATTGCGCACATATGAAGACAAATGTATAATGCGTTATTAATATAAGAAATTAGATGTATGTACAGTGAATGCAAAGTATTCATACAGGGAAAATTTGTTTTAAAGAAACTTTATTTTTAAAAAGTCAAGTTTATTTTTAAAATGTCCTGCGAAATGACTCGTCGAATTGATATCGATACGATGATATTAACACCGATTCGACATCAATTCGACGATCTAATTGACAGTCATTTCTTGCTGATAATTATTACAATTATACATATACAATTTATTTATAAATAATAAGATAGACTTTAATATGAACTTTAATATATTTCTCAAAATTATATATATATGTATACCAAAAAGATAATTAATAATTAAGTATATTACTCTAAAAATAGGTAAAAATTAAAAATGATACTATTTGAATGCATAAAAAGTATTCGTACAGTCGAAAAATTTAGTTTTTAAGATTATAAATTCACGCGAAGTTCGTTTATTTAATAATAATAATAATAATAATAATAATAATAATAATAATAACAAAGATATTCAAGGTTAATGAGAATCAGTGTGGGTGCGCAAATTGTTAAATTAAAAAATTCACTTTATTTTTTGATATATATCTTTTTTATTCAGAATTCTTGAACGTTTCAACTTTCTTAGGAGTCTTCATCACAATCAAACATTTTTAATCAATATTGGTTAAGCAATCCATCATTAAATCACTCATAGGTTTACTAAAACTGAAATGGATTCTAATTCAAAAACATAATTTAAAAATCTTAAATTCTATAGAGTGAAAAACAAACTCATTTCGATTGACGCCAAACATATTATGAAGTTTTGGAATATCGAAATTTACAGAGTGATAATTTTTAATATACGATTAAATTTTTCTGACATATTAAGAGAAAACTATTTAAACTAACTATACAGTCCGCAGTGAGTATGTCTAACGAGCAATTTAAAATTGACAAAAGTCAATGGAAAAACAATATATCATAAATATAAAATATATCAAAATGGAAAGTGTAAAAAAGAATTAGAACATCAAATAAATTATGGTAACAAACATATTAGCAATTATGTCAAATTAATTAACATCGATGCGTAAGCGTGATATAATTCATTTGTACCTGAGTCCATGTTGAATCTATTTTTTTGCATATGTATATGAGCTTTTTCAGAAATTAATCGTTTATTTAAAACTCCCTCTACATTATTATATTAATTTTTTACAAATAAGGCTTTTTTTATAAAAATTTTACTTGTACGAATACTTTTTGCAATCACTATATGTGAATTCAATTAATGGAGCATGTGTGATCGGAAAGTATCTTAAATTATAGTTTGTAATACGTTTCAGCATATCGCAAATATGTTCAGTATTTATTAATTTTATTTATTATAATTTCTTTATTTCTTTGTTTCTTTATGAGAAAATGTTTTAAGATAAGTTATACGAGTGTATTATTTTATCAAATATACGTGATCAATCGTTAAACATATCTTCTTTAAATAATACCCTTTTTGTGAATCTACTGAACTATCTTTGATTACAAAGGCTATTTGTGAAATGTGAAGCTGTATCATTGTACACACAGTTTTGCAGAACGCAAATGATGTAAGTGATCGGTATAAAAAATAATTGCTCTTTAGACAGGTAGCCATGGCGGTTTTTTATTTTTCATATTGATTGATTCAAGTAACGCTATAATATTTCTAAAATGTTCGATTTATGTTTCCAATATTCCACATATTCTTGAATAATAGAAGAATGTTCATAGAATATTTAAATGATAATGAAATGTTCAGAATATTACGTGAATATTTCTTATATATATCGTTTATTATCATTAATATAATTTTTATCAAATCATCTACCTTATTCTCCCATTTAACGATAACATATTCATAATAAAAGCAATACGTAGAAAAGCTTCATTTGATAAGTATAGGTATACAGGCAAGAGAGAAACGGCCTTGGCTGTCCAAGAAGATATTCAAACAAGCCCAAACTACAGAACGAGCCAATTAATAATGGTGCCAACATTGTCTGTAGCATCTTCCGGAACAGTCGGCTAATAATTTGAATCAATTCTTGTCACACAAACGTGTTTAATATTCTTCATAAGAATTTCAAAACTAGTTTGTTTCTACAGATCCTATAGGAACCTTGTGAGAATTATGATGTAAGATACGTACGTATATTAGAGGATGAAGAACATATCAACAAGTATTGAGCGACGGAATAAAACATATATTCAAATAATCTAGATTGGATTACTTTATTCTCGTAGAATTTTTATTCATATGTATGTATATTATTACAAGAGATAAACAAATATAAATGTAACTATCTTTGCAATATTATGTCTTTATTCTAGGTGTTCAAAGATACATAATAGCATGATGGAAGAAGACAAGGTGTAACAATTTGAAGGATGGGTAGTAATCAATTTGTTGAACTAAAAGAATATTAGCATTTGATTGGCTAGCATATGAATGACTAGCATTTTATTGACTGGTCATGAGTAAAAAGAATATATACAATGCGCATTATGCGCACTATTACACATTGTTTCCTTTCATCATGCATAATAGATGCTTTTTATTTACGACACTTTTGAACAACACGTATTGACGAGAATTCCCTGATTTTAAGAATTATATAAAAGAAGTAAACAGGATTCTTAAAGACAAATAAATAATGATGATATTCTTGATTGACATGGCAATATAATGTAGAAAATTAATTACTTTTGATTCAATAAACCTAGTGAAATCTTGAAAAATAGTCGAAGTTAAAAGCAGATATGAGAACATATAAAATGTTTTAAAACTTAGTTTTTGCGTTATGGTTTTAAAATTAAAAGTACACATGACATTTTATGATTTGTTTTATTTTATAAATTTCAAAAATGTAAAACATTTACAATAAACATGAAAAAAGGGAAAATCTTCCTTTAAATATCCTGAAATCGTGTATAAAAAACTTTTTTATAATATTGAACAATATTCCATTTTTTACATAAAATAAAACTTTTGTATAAAAATGTTCCATACTTTGTTGATATTACCATTACCTCAAAGTAATAAGTTTATATCAAATATTGTTTGGATAATTACTCTATGTGCCTGCTTAAACAATGTGCTATTCTTTAAAACACATTGCTCCATTGGGCACAAATTACAATTAGAAAAAAAGTGTCATAATAATAATAATTTTACGTATTATGTTTTATCGTGTAATATATATTATAAAACGTATGTATAATTTATAAAAAATAATTTATCTTATTTCTTAATTGATATTACATAAACATTTAAAAAACGTATTGTACAATATATTTTATATATATATATATATATATATATATATATACACACACACACTACTGCTTAAAAGTTTGAAGTACTTTTAAATTTTGAAAAAAAAGTTAAATCAATTTTATTTATTGTCAATGTAAGTTTTTTATCGTTTCAATTATAAATTTTATGTACATTCAAGAATAAAAATTAATATTTTTAATAAAATAATTACGTCATAAGAGTATCCAGATCACGCGAGTGATTAAACACATATCGCACGGATATCTATATCATTCGGATGCCTATTTCATATAAGTACCGGTACATTAGCATTCGTATCGATGGTTGATATATCAAATTTTATAATTTAACCTAATCAAAATATTCTCTAATAAAAATATTCAAAAATTAATTAAGATTTATAAATCTCATTTAGAAACAATTTAGTTGCATTTGGTGTTTGGACATATTTCATTTTATCTTTATTATTATAGCAGAAAAAAGCAGCTTACATCCAAACGCAGTCTTATTAGAACAGTTCTATCTTATCTACATACTTATTTCTATTTGATTTATATTGATAATTTACATAATTTATTTTATTTACATCCCTACTTCTATTTGACTTATATCTATACCATCCAAAATGTCTTCACACTCATCTTTTAAATCTTCTGCTCTTTGCAATATTAAAAGCTGTAATTTACCATAAGTAAAAAGAATGTAAAAATAGATATTTTTATATAGATTATATGACTTACTTTTGCAGCAGCTATAATTTGCGTGACTATTTTATTACTTAAATATGGAATGTTTTTCTTTATTTCCTTAGGATCGGCTTTCGCTATAGATTGTAAAGTTTTATAACCGGCTTTGTACAATTGACGAGCTCTACCCTATAATAAAGAATGATAAAATAGGTGGGTGGGTGTGTGTGTGTGTGTGTGTACGCACACACACACACACACATATAAAATTTGATCTTTAAATATTTGAATGTAATATACTAATAATTAGCTTACTATTTTAACTGATGGAAGTTCCATCAATTTTTCTAGTTCTAATGGACAACAATAAGATAGCTTTTTACTGAATGTACTTAACATTTCAGTAAATGCCCAAAACTCAGGTAATTCCTATAATATAAAATATTGATACATTTTTTAAGATTAATATATTTTAAATTTTTCTATTATATTATATTCTCATATTATTAAACTAATAACTCATTCATTTACCTGACAAAATCTGACTACAGAAGATGCGAACATTGAAACCGCGTTTAAAAGACTTTGTATAATACCTCTATTAACTTGATATTTCTCAGCAACAGAATAAACTGTATGATGATTCCATAATTCATGTACTATTAATGTCACATAAAATCTGTGAGCTACTCTCTTCTCGATAAACTATATAAAATTAAATTTTCTTTTCTAAATAAAATAGTGTGTTTAAGTATAATTTCATTTATCTGATAATAAACTGACCTTAGGTATTATACCATCACGTATTTTATTGGCCGCAGCTTCTGTTATTCCAAGAAGTCTAGCAACTTGCATTTGACTTTCAGTTAATTCCATTATCTTGAACAATATAAAATATTTATGATAATACTTACAATATTGATATATAAAAACACAGATAATATTACCACATCATAGTAAATACTGCCGATGGGAGTGATTTGAGATATACTATCATAAGGTGTGACAAGATACAGAAGATGTAGATTATCAATTAATATTAAATGCTTCTGAGCTGTTTTTAAATCCTCATACAATGTATACGCAGTTTTTAAATCAATCGGTCCTGCAACGAATCTTTATAAAGTATATTATGAAGTACATGTTTGAATATATCAGAAATAAATAAAACTTGTTACCTTTCAATGCAGCTTGTCCCAAATCACAAAGCTGAAATTCAGTTTCACTTGTAAACGTGACTGTTTTTACTCCCTTTTTAACTGACAAATTCTTCTTACATGTTGATGCTTGAGATGGAATGACAATAGTTACGTTAGGATTACCAGTATTACTATCTTTGCTCTTTACTTTTATTATACTACATTTTAATAATGCTGTTATTGTTTCATCTGTTATTGTCTTTAGGTTAACGCCTATTCTATTTTGTTGAATACTGAGTAATGTTGCAGTTGTTAATTTATGCAATTCAGATCTAGTTGACGCTATGTTTAATTGTATTGCACTTAGAATTAGATTGTTCAATCCGTTGTTGTTTTCTATGTATAAACTGCTCAGTGAGTCGTCCATTTGAGAAATCAAGAGATCTTTTACCTGTAATGTAAGTTATGTTTTAGCTTTTAAAATAATTAATTATACTTTAGTTCTAGTCTATTTTACAAATTCTTACTTTATTGATCTCGAACTTTTTACAGATAAGTATACTTTCTCCTAAAACTCCCATACCAGCGCGACCTGCTCGACCAATCATTTGTTTGTATCTACTTAAATTTAAAAACTGATTACCAACATAAGGACTACGTAGTATTACCTAATAAAAGACAATATTATTAACAACTGTAATAATATTAGCCATACATTATTATTATATTAATGATTTAATTACCCTTCTTGCTGGCAAATTGACACCAGCCGCCAAAGTTGACGTGCAACATATTACACATAGAGTACTTTCTCTAAAGGCATCCTCTATTAAGCGCCGTTCTTCAGACGTAAGACCAGAATGATGGTAGGCAATGCCAAGTTTGATAGTTTTTTGCAAAATGGGGCATAATCCTTCTTCAGTCTTAAGCGCGTTTAACAAGGTCATCTTTTCGTTTACTTTGTAATTATATAAATCCCTAAAATAATAAAATTTGGATATAATACGCTATATTTTCTAACTTGTAAGATGATGTCAAAGGAGTAAAGTACATCGTAATAATGTAACGTAATAATGTAATCCTTAACGTCAATAAGATACAAAAATGTCACCTTGCTACTTAAGTCAATACAACTTATAAGAAAAATTTAAAATAAATATGATAAAGTCTTACTTAGATAAAATTTTGGCTAATAATAAAGCCAGATTCTCACAGTTTTTACGACTTGAACAGAATATAAGGCAGGAATCATTTGGCACTACTTCCATTATCAAACCTCCAATTCTATCTGGATCCAGTATTGCTACATCATCTGAGTACTTGATATAATAAAATTATATTATTTGACATTATCTTTTATACAAAGATCTTGTAAAGTAAAACTTGATTATATCACCTTGTAATCATTGGTGCTCATATCTACCAATAATTCTTCATTATTCAAATTAACTACCCACATATCATTTTCACATTTTACATATTCTGTTATTTTAACTGGTCGAAAGTTTTGAGAGTATGTATCTGCGTTAAGAAATTGCGCAATTTCTTTTAAATTACCTATCGTCGCGCTCATCCCAATTAAGCGTATTATATCTATAAAAAATAGATATTTCATTAAAAAACGAGAAATTTTTAAAAAGTATTTGTATTTCCTAGGATTCAATTGTGTATCACATTTAATGAAAATAACAACAAAGAGAGCAAATTCATTAAAGATCAATGGAAATATAAATCTTCTAATAAATTTATTTTTGTAATTTTCGACTAAGTAAAAATTAAATATCTGTAATTACCACTGAAGAACATTACTTTGGTGAGAAGCCCTTCTAACGTGGCTCCTCTTCCTCCAGATTCTCCAAGCAGATGTAATTCGTCAACAACTATAATACCAATCTAAAATTTTTTGTCTGCATTACAACAATACAACCTATATAATATGTAATTGCAATAATTAGTTATTAATATTTCAGCTTACTTCAGTTAAGCGTTTCGTTTCTATTAAACTATTTATAAGTCCTAATGCTTTCTCTATGGTACATATGTAAAGACTGTTTTTCCTTCGCCGTTTAATTGGTGGATAACGTCCTTTTGTACTAGCATATTCTTCGATTAAAAAACCTAATTTTAATGCTAATATAGCCATTGATTGAACCTGCATGTATAAATTTATGAACTCAATTAATACACTAGATATCACACAATCATTTTTTCTAATATAACAATTTCAAAGTTGCATGCCTTTTCCTGTACCAAGGCCACATATGGAAGTATAAAAATGGCATTTTTTTTGTTACATATAATCTCCCTGAACATTAATATCTCTGCAACCAAAGTTTTGCCGCCACTTGTTGGCAAAGCATAAATTAAATTCTTCTTGGTTTTAATAGCTAATTTTAAGCATTCGTCTTGCCATTCTGTATAAAACAATTAACATTAAAAATCATTCTTATTTCTTATAAATTCGACTTATATATTATTGTAAACTTACGATATAATTCACAAATTCCCTTGACTTCTTGTATCAATTTCTTCACAATATCTGGTAAACCATAAAATGAAGAACAATTTGTAGAATTTGTTTCATTTTTTGCTTCTTTTAATACATCATTAGAAAAACGTAGTTTTTTTTTTAAGATTTTACATTCTTTTAAGGGTCTAGATTTAGTTTTTAAAATTGGTGAATTGTCTTTATCATCCTTTTTAAAATCATTATCTTCCAAAGTATCATCACCAAAGTTTGTGATATGCAAATACGATGCATCTATTAATTTATCTTTATGTAACACATTTTTATGCAATTGGTCTGCTTTCTCTACATTTTGATCTACATTGTCTAAGTCAGACCTTGTATCCTCTTTGTAAAATGTATCAAATATATCATAATTGCTTATGTTATTGCAATTCTCTGAATTAATTTCTTCCTCATTCTGTGAATCAAATTGAGCAAATATTTGATTCATTAAGGTTTTGTCTTGCCATTCATTCGCGTTTGGAGACACACTGAATGATATTTTGCAGCTAGCTGTTGCAATGCTTTGCAGTGATTCTTTGGAAACTTGTGCTGTCTCATCATGCTCTTGGAAAGGCTGGCAAGTATCTACTGAAACGTATAATCCATTGTCAGGTTCTATGTTACATAATAACGTATTATCTAGCAGTAACAGGGACTCAACGGCACACGGCGACTTAGACCTTCCATTGTTATTTAATGATATTTGGTTTTCTTTACCATCATTCGATGCTTCCATTTAACAAGTCAATTCTGAAAGGGTAAATTTTCTTATTTATATATTCATAGTATCTTATTCCATTAATTGAAATGCTAAATAATTAATTTTATAACTTACAGTACAATATCAAGCAGCAACTCCAAAAAATAAACCTTCTGATCAAACAACTGTCACGCGGTTCAAAAATCGTAATATCGATCACTCGACTCTCGTAATGATGTCCATACTCCGGTCTCCGTAGTGTGCATTCAAAACCATAACCTGTTGCAATCTCTCGCGACTTCGCGTAATTTATACGCACGTCTTGTAATTTCAAAAGCCGGAAAGTCGGTTTCTTGCGGTACGCGTCCCGTTTACAGAACAAAATGCCGAAGAAGAAAACCGGGCAGAGGAAGAAGGCGGAGAAGCAAAAACTCCGACAGAAGGAGATCAGAGCTGCCAAGGAGCAGATTGATCTGGCCAAATTTCCTTGCAACTCCGTAATGGTGAGTATTTCTTGATTGTAATTGTTATTTATAGTTAAATATTACAATTGTACTTAAAGTGAAATTAGAAAGTTAATTAAGTATATGCTTGAAATTGAGCGAAAGTGAAAATGAAAGTTACAATCTAGTACAAGGGTGTGTTCACAAATTCAAGGTATTATCATTTTATTCTCTTTTGTTCACCAAGGCTACATTCCAAAATGTTCTCTCCAAGGAAAAATTTTATTTGAAAAATATATAATACAAATAACGCATATGCTAGAGATCTGTTTTTTGTTCTTGTACTAGATTGTTCACTAGAACTCTCTTTCTCGTTTTTGTCAAATATCATACATGTACCTATCTCATTTTAAGCTCCGAAAGTGTATACTTTAACCATAGTAAACAAACTTTATATTGTATCAAATAAAATTTTCCTCAGAGAGGACATTTTGAAGTATATAGTCCAAATGTTAAACAAGGATAAAATAATACTGGGTATACGTGAGTGAAGTTTCTGTATGCAGTTTAGTAATAAAAAACAAACCTTAAAATAATCTATTTCATGATTCTAATATTATTTTATCTCATAGGAATGCGACAAGTGCAATAAGAAGCAAAAGAGTCGTGCCTTCTGTTATTTCTGTCAGAGTCTACAACGATTGCCCATATGCGCGCACTGTGGCAAGATTAAATGCATGCTGAAGACAGGAGACTGCGTGGTGCGTCATCCTGGGATCTTCACTACAGGATTAGGAATGGTGGCAAGTAAATCTATTACATTATAGAGCTGCCTTTTTAAATATTTATTGGAATATGCTATCTCTCACAAATGAAATGTTTTAGGGAGCCATATGCGATCACTGCGAAGCTTGGGTATGTCACGGAAGACGTTGTCTCACTAGTCACGCTTGTATCTGTCCACTGATGGACGCCATTTGCCAGGAATGCGAGAGAGGCGTTTGGGATCATGGAGGAAGAATATTCAAGTGTTCATTCTGTGATTGTTTTTTATGTGAGGATGATCAATTTGAGCATCAAGCATCGTGCCAAGTATTGGAAGCAGAAAATTTTAAATGTAATAGGCGATATACATAAGGGATATTATATTTTTATTTAATTTCCAATTGTATTTTAACGTGAATTAAAATTTCCAGGCCAATCATGTAATCGTTTGGGACAATACTCTTGTCTTAGATGTAAGACATGCTATTGTGAAGATCACGTTCGTAGAAAAGGCTTTAAATATGAAAAAAATAAACCTATCCCTTGTCCAAAGTGTAGCTACGAAACATCACAGACTAAGGATCTAAGCATGTCTAGTAAGCATTTTCGTGTATTATTTTTATAAAATTTATTGTAAAATTTGTTATATTGAATTTATTTGATTTATTCGAATTCCTTTTATAGCGAGAAATCACAAATTTGGTAGACAAAACCAAGGTGGTCCATCTGAATCTGATGATGAAAACGGATATAATTATGGTAAACCAAGATTCTTCTGTTTTTAATGAAAATTTATGTTCATTTCTGTCAATTAACTTTGACTTTACTTTTTATTCTTTTCTAGTTTTAGATATTAGAGAAAGATAAAGAGTAATTCAAATTGAGATTAAAGTTAATTTGCATTGATAGAAATGAGCATTCAAAATCCTAAAAAAATTAAGAATATATTTGTATTCATTTTTTTATATCTTTGAGAAAAGATTTTCTTTGTTCAGCAGGAAATCAGGAGTCTTGTTATGGAACTGTTAGTTATTCCAATGACAATGAAGATGATGATGATGACTATGATGATGATGATGATGATGAAGACGAAGATGATGATGAAGATGATATAGAAGACGATGATGATGAATCCACAAGTACGGACGAAGAAAAGAAAAATACCACAATGCAAGAAACTTCAGAGAATAGTAAAAATAAAGCTTAGCATTTATTTACAGTGTAAAATAGTAATATAATTGAAAATGAAATATCAATTATCAAGTTAAATCACGCACAAATATGCGAAAAGAAGTATGAGAATTCAAGAAGAAGGACAATTTCAATATTTTGTAAAATATAAATTGATTTCCAATTCCTAAGTATACATACATTTAATATGCACAATATTTAAATTTGATAATCCATTTTAAACAAATATAGATAATAACAAACGAATTGAGAGCAAATATAATGTTGAATATAATAAAGAAATGATCGTGAAGAAATAAACGTTGTTTATTGTACATGAATTTTATGCAATTTAAATAATAGTCTTACAAAATCATATTATACAATCGTAACACATATACATTTAAATATGCGTTATACACGTAATGTTGTGTATTCAGGCGGGAATGCAAAAGTATGAGAACCAAGAGCATTAACACTAGGTAACAATCCAGCGTTTGGAATAATGTTCCAGGACAGTGTTAACGTTACATTCTTATTTCCCCTGTAAAAATGAAAAGCAAAAAACGTATTTGCTGTATACCTAAGATTAACAAAAATTGCAGAAAAGCTTTGCTGCCACAATAATCAACTCTACCTGAGACCTTTGCCATCATCCCAAAAGTAATACTTTGTATTCATATTTTTGAAATCTAGAACAGCATTATCTCCACGAAGAACTATTTTATCCCATAATACTACCTGTAAACATATATAAATTATTATTTAAAAACTGATCTTAAGAAAAAAAGGAGAATACATATTGTAAATTAATAAACTTGATAAAGACATACCTGATTAAATTCATTATTTTCTGTCTGATATTCTGCTGTGAGATATAAGAATAATTGTTTAACATTCCAATTAAACAATGGAGTAAGATGTAAAAGTTTTGTAAGGTAAATATAATTTAAAATATATGAATTAAAAAAAAACAATTAGAAAGGCCAATGAAAGTCGAACATGATTCTTAGTGTGTAAAATACGCTATTATACAGAACAAAATAAGTTATTTTCACTCATGATACTTTGACCTTTTTTTAAAAAGTTATAGTGTATTTGATTTACTAACTTGATCTGACTCCAATCAAGGTCTATTCTTTTTAGCTGCGTTTCTTGCACATTTTAACTCTTCTTTTACAGCTAAACAAAAGACCATTGACTCGGGTCAGTAAATCGAATATACTATTAGAAATCTAGATGAGGTATAAGTAATATTTATCAATGCTGAACTATTTTTATAAATTACATAAGATGATTAGATATAATTTTTAGATTGGATTCGTATAAATAAAATAATTAATAACAGACACTTATACAATACTATGTGTGAAAAGGATATCAGTTTGTAAATCAAAAGTCAAGTAACCCAGGTCGTTCTTTTCTCTCGATGCACTGTAATCTGGTACATTCTTTCTGCAAGATAAAGTGAATTTACTACAGCAATTGCAAATATGGAAAATTATGTAACATTTTTGTTAATGCATTAATCTTTAATATATTAGTTTCTCAATATTTGTATATTTAAAATAATGTAGAAAAATTTATTTTCTTGCACAGTATGATTCACAAATACAATATGGATCCTTTTAACAGAAACATAAGTGTAATTTAATTGAAATGAAAACTGTGTAATATAAATTGTATGAAACATCATATTTATATATTCACATTTGATACTTACACGACAACTTTAACCGTATTTAACGTAGCGTTCGCTCTGTAATCAATAAAAACTGTTGAGAGAAAACAGCAAAATGTGAGACAGGCCGAAACGCTTAACGTATATGCCAAGATAGCATTTCCTCGTGTTAGGAACGTGTGCATTATTATGCCGTCAATAATCGTCAATAATTATGGCGTTCCTATTAAATTAAAGCAACTCAATCAATACAGCTGTAGATCAACGAATTTCTAACTAACGCGCATTGTTTCCTCGATCGGAACTTTCAACGTCACCAGTTCACTGTTCAACGTGCACGATCACCGGTTTACGTTCGTAAATGGATCCATACGTCGTATGCCAAGTGGTGTGCTCGTGTTTGCGAGGGAGAATTAAAAGGTACACTGACGGCAGGTTAAAATAATTTTTTCTCGATGAATTTGGGAACGCACTAAATTGGTTAAAAAAAGTGCAATGACCGTTCGTGAATCCCTGCGCGATGAGCCGGCTGATTAGTGACTTTCGAAATCTCAATTTTCTATGTGGCACGTTGGCGGCCCTGACAGTGAGCAGACTGAAGTAGGTCGTATATCGTGGATGTAGCAGAGCGAGGGAGGGTTGGCGCGGCCCGGTTATTTGGACACGTTTATGGTTATCAAATTTGACAATAAACATCGGACAGTCCTGTATGACTCGGAGTTAACGATACGTCAGCATGGGTGAGTCAACAACGAGCGATTTCTTGCTCTATGCCATGCATTTATTCCTTAAAAAAAAAGGGATTGAATATCGCACGCTACTCCGATTATCGAGGTGATTTTCCTTACGGTTTCTTACGCGAGATTCTGACGATATCTTTTTACAGGTGGGTTGCTCAGCTACTTTCGTAACCTGCTCGGTAGCCGCGAGATGCGGATCTTGATCCTAGGCCTGGACGGCGCCGGCAAAACCACGATTTTGTACAGGTTTGCATTGACAGTTCTCGTTATCTCAATGACTAGCTGTCATTTGTGTTTACACAGTGCATCTACTACTAACTTTTTTGAAGTTTTTTTTTTATATTTTGAACCTTTTTATCTTATGTGCCTTGAAGTTCTTACATCTTCGACATTTTAAACATAATTTATTTTCTATTTGCTGTATAATTACATACATTAATATTATGAATATCATAAATAATATATATAATTTATATTTTATAATTCTATATGATATAAATATATCAAACGTATTAATTCTACAATGACGAGAAAGAAAAAATATATATATCTATATATATATATTTATTCATATAAAATTTCGACTATGAAATTGTTATAAGCAAAGTTCTTTAATTGATTATTTATTAGGTTACAGGTCGGCGAAGTGGTAACTACAATACCAACCATAGGGTTCAATGTAGAACAAGTTACTTACAAAAATTTAAAGTTTCAAGTCTGGGATCTCGGTGGTCAAACGAGTATACGGTATGTCAAGCTTGTATACATGTGAAAGTTGATTTAAAAATTTATAGAACTATTTTTTTATCTTAAATTTCAATAACTCATATGCATCAGTGCCATCCAAGATTTATAATATTATATATCGACTTGATGTATGTTAGCCTTTATGGCTAGTGTGTCTTCTTTTTTCAATTTCCATTAAAGAAAAGAAAGCAAGGTACATGCATGAATATCGATACACGTTAAGTTAATACCTTGAATTACAAATCTTAGCAAATGTCATTGTAGTTCATAAAATATATTTTATAAATAAATATATTTATACTTTTAGACCATACTGGAGGTGTTACTATTCCAATACAGATGCGATAATTTATGTGGTAGATTCGGCAGACAGAGATAGAATAGGCATATCAAAGGATGAATTAATTCTCATGTTACAAGTAATACTTACTGTTACTTTTTGAACTAGTAATTATGTATAGTACTTTTTAATTAAATAAAAAATCTTTATTTTTTTCTATTATTTTACATTAATATTAATGATTGTTTTTTAAAAAAAAGTAATTTAGAATGTATTTTGTATTTTAACAGGAAGAAGAGTTACAAGGCGCGATCTTGGTGGTACTGGCGAATAAACAGGATATGGCGGGATGCCTTAGTGTCGCGGAGGTCCATCAAGCGCTCGGATTGGACGCTCTTAAAAACAGAACCTTCCAAATATTTAAAACTTCCGCGACGAAAGGCGAAGGGCTTGACCAAGCCATGGACTGGTTGTCGAATGCGCTACAGAGTAGAAAATGATCAATATTACGTCACAGTTATTTATATTTGAGCCTTACAAGGGGATTAGTCACACGACTGTCGCTCTAAATGTGTCGTCAGGTTGTGATCACCGGACACATGATGTTTTGTTTATTTATTGTAATTATTGTATTTTAAATATTTCCTTTACAATTTACAGAGCAAGAATATTTGAGGAATCGCAGTACTTTTTCATAACGGCTGAAATATATAACAATAAAGGGATCATTTTATCTTTCTATATTTAAGATAATAAACTTAGAGAATTCTTTCAACTTAGAATCTTTTGCACTAATAAATATCTTGTATTATTATTACGCTATTGCTACGCGTAACGTTTATTAAACAATTTGGTCAAAACAACTCGCTATTCATTTAATATTCGCGATAATTGAATTTGATATGGAATTATAAATTGTTTGTAATGGGAATACAAGTATATTGCTATCAAATATACAACTTGATCACTAAACAAGAATAAATTTTCGAAAAAAGTTCAAACTCATAAAACAAGAATACTCCAAAACATTTAAATCGTACCTATGCATAATATACCATTGTCTTCATTGTATCTTAAATTATTATGTAAAATATTTTTTTTCAATACGAGTAAAACAAATGAAACTCAACAACAAGTGGATAGGATAGTGCAACATTATACTAGCATTTATAAAAATTGTTATACAATATAAATGAAATAAAATGAATTCTGTGCCGCGAAAGAATCGTGTTAATGTTAGGAATGATTTTAAGTACATAGAAGTTTCATCTTAAGTAAAATTTTAGTTTAACTGATGTGAGATAATTTTTATATTCATATTGAGATCATTTTTACCGATTAGCAGCAATTAAAATCAAATAATAGGTTTGATAATTGGTTGATAATTTTTAATATATGTTTTCCAATATGTATTTATATTTCCTGAGCAACTGATTAAATTTTAATAATTTATAAGAAATACATAAATATTTCGTAATAGTTCAAATAAATATTCAAATTAAATTCATTATATATAAATAATGGTAATTTCCATTTTAGTAGATAATAGCTTTTATAAAATGAACCTACCTATATGATGTGCGATTTTTATTACCATTCCAATGCGCCAAACCTTTTAATTCGTTTGATTTTCGCATCCATGTCTAATCGAGATTTCACCCTCATGTAAAATATTGGACAATCACGGCTGAAAATATATTTGAAAATAATTATTTTGGAATGTTATTCATATTTACTTTTCTACGTAAATATTAACTCAGTTAATATATATAAGAACATATCTTTATTTGGAAAGAGTATTCTATATTAATTAATACAACTAACTTAGAGCATATAACTTCTTGATGGAGACTTCCTTGACATCTTTGGCATTCCGCCCACAATCTGGAAAATTTTTCTTCCAATTTGTGCTGAGCCTGCAACTCATTATGAAACAGTTCAGCCTCTTGAGATTCGCAATGCTTGCATACTGCCTTGTCTTCTCTGTCAGGTGGTAAAACAGCTTTACAGCCTAAACATGTCTCTTTTTTACGTGTGAAAGCCGCGAGAGCTCCAACTTGTGAGGTAGCGATGCATCTCGTACGCGTATGATCTCCTTTCAGGAGAAGCGACTCAGCCTTGTCGCCGAGGATAGGTTCAAAGATACGTACAAGAGGTTTCGCCAATTGATTTTCCAGATAATAGTTTGTATCTATCGGGATACTATTCTGCAGTGCATACACGGGATCTTCCGCTTTTTGGTATGCCGGCGTGCCTTTAGCTGCGCTTATGAACACGTACGCCACTCGGTCACCAAGTTTCGGTGCATTTCCAGCGTCTCGTTTCTTCATCTTTGTCGCCAGTTCAACATGCGCTTGCTTGGCCGCATAATCTGTCTTTGTCAATTCCTTCGTGATAACTAATTGAGATAGATCGATACGATTACACAAAAGATCACTAATAACTTGTTTAGCATAATCTACAGCAGCATGTGGATTCCTGTGTATATATAATATATTATTTGTTACTTATCTATATAATATAAATATGACTTAGATAAAAAAAGTGAAGAAAAAAATAATGTACCTTTCGATGAGCAATATTTGCAAACAAGTATTCATCATATTCGCTACCAATGGACAATTATCTCTGCGCACCGTTTCGAGACCTTTACAATCCATTTTGTCATATTTATCGGGTTTCGTAAAATACAGACCAGCATAACGTTTTTTATTGATCAAGAGATACGGAAAATACACTTTCTCAAACTCTAGCTTTATAGGCTTAATGAATTTAGATGTCACGTAATCGGCCGCTTCTTTACCGAGTTTCATTGCATCTTCTATATCTTTCACGCCAAACTTAACCATCACGGAATCAGTGTCACCATATATGACCATCGCATCGTTTTTGTATCCATTTTCTATTCGAAAGTGATCCTCCACTTCTTGCTTTGTTTGCTCTATCATAGTACGTCCATAAGCTGTAACACTCTGCAATTTATTATATTACATTTATTATGAATATTTTGTATTTTTTATGATATATTTTGGAATGCTCTTTTCATTCAATATATTTTGAGAATATCAAGAACTTACAGCAGATATTTCCAAGCATGGTAATTTTCCCATCTGCGCACCTGTGAAGCCATATACGGAATTCGCCGATACTTTCAAGGCGTATTGTCTGCCATCGAGTACTTTTTGCTTCAAAGGATCCGTTTCTTGTTTTAACTCTGTTTTTGCTTTTTTTCTAGCTACCAATAGATTCTCCAAAATCTCAGGAAGGATTCCTTTCCTTACACTATTCTTGATGAATAATGATTTACTAGGAGTTGTGGTAATCTGGTCCTCCTGAATATTGAGTTCCTTCTTTTTAGCAATAGTTAATAATGTCGTGTAACATAAGTTGTGTGCCATAATAATGCTAGGATATAAGGAACTGAAATCTAAGGTAGCTATTGGATCATTGTAGTAGCCACGCTTAGGTTCAATGACAGTCGCTCCTTCGAATTGTTCGTCGGTACCATGGCCTTGATGTACTGGCATCAAATAATCTTTTTCCCTAGTCTGATGTTAATAGATATACTTAATTGCCAATATCAAATAATTATTTCTTTCTGTAATTATGAAAATTTATTACCTTACGTAAAAGTTGAGAGACAACTTTGATTTGTTGCCCGCGAGTCAATAAGCTAGAAATGGACACTCCTGTTACTCTTGCCATTTCCATATAGATAATAATACACATTAATTTGTCTAATAATCTAAGTGGTAAGTATGCATCCTTCAAACAGTATACAGCAAGACGTCGACGTGTCTGTGCATTTCCGTTTTGTAATCCTGTAATATCCTTATGCTGGACATCTTCTTTTTGTTCTTGAAGAAAATGGTATGATACCGCATTTAAAGTATAAGACCTCAGTTTATAATCTCGAACCAATACCTGAAAAGTACATATTTGTATATTTTTATTAAAACTGTGATATATATATATATACATACATATATATATATATATATATATATATATATATATGTATAAAGAACTGTGTTTACACATTACATAAATTTTCTTACTAGCAATAAATCGAATGGAACTCTTCCTTCAAAATTAATCGATTTGTTTTCACGACGACCCAGCTGTTTGCTTTGCAATACATGATCTTTGATTACAGACTTTATATTTTTTATTCGTCCGAGAAAGTTGAAGTTTTTAACATTAAGATGTTGCGCACGATTAATTAAGTATGGAAAGTCAAAATTATTTATGTTATACCCTGTGAAAATGTCAGGATCTAATTGTCGCATAAAATCAGCCCATTTCTTGCAAAATAAAATAATATCGTTAATATAGATAATTGATATCACATATTGGATACTTTCCCTACGATTTAATTAACTTACTTCTAACATTAAACTTTCTTTTTCAAAGCTCAGAACTTGGCAACCGACGATAGGCGCGCAAGTATCAAGAGTGAAAATATTTCTTAAAAATGGTTCAGATTCGCCTTGTCTTATGACCATGTTAGCAATTTGTATCACAGGATCATGTTTTGCTTCCGGGAAGATACCTGCAGAAAGGATTTATAATTAAATTTATGTATAATAAAAAGCATCTGAGTTAAAGGAGAAAGAGCAATGACAATAATTACCTTCGCGTCCAGCGCATTCAATATCAAAACTAAGAATTCTGAATGGAGCTATTTTTGACCATTCCCCTTCCGGTGCATGAGCTACAAAAGCATCCCATGCAACATCCACTTCTAACTGACATCGTGTAATTAATTCCAACATGTGTCCATACTGGCCACGTAATTTCCAGCTTCCTGGTGGTAATTCAATCCAAGAACAGCCAACTACTGACGTATCAACCATGAACCTTGCATTTAAATGATCAAATATAAAAAAATAAATGTTGTAATTTTGATGAAAATGTAACATATATAAATAATAATACATAATGTTATATGTCTACACTACCTGATATCAAAATCGATGTTACTTTCAAACGCTCTATAGTGATAATTGAATGCAGTATACACTGTGTCTTGTTCTAATAATCTTTTACAAGGTGCTATCAATTTTGGGACTGCCACTGTAATTTTCAAAAATGGCAACTTATCGTTTCCTCCATATCCATACATCGATTGTTTATAGACTAACTCGACTGCTAGAATGGCATCTTGTATGTTATCTGGATTTGATTTCATATCCTTCTTTACAGCTTGATTAAGAGCCTCCTATATTCAAGAAATTCTGGTGTTAATTACTTCTTAAATCAACACAAGTTTTTTGTTAAAATAAATGTACTTTGAATGGCTTGCAGTGATCGTTTGTAAAATTTGATGGTGCTGATACAAACAAATATGGACAAAAACCATGGACATGGCAACAGACAGAATTTCCTTGTTCCGTAACACCAAACATTCTCATTATTGGTACAGGTCCTACTTTACTACCTGGCATTCCAGGAAGAGGTTTACCTATATACAATAAATTTTACAATACTAATATATTTTTAATTGATGAACTTCTGCTTCATATATATATATATATATATATATATATATATATATACATATATACACATACACACACCTACACACACACTTAACAATACATTGGACGAATTCAAGTCGGACAAAGCTATCAGCCTGCTCACCAAGGGATTGAATGTAATTGCTTGGATCTAAGTAACAACTAATTATATTTATTTGACAAGCAGGCTAGCCGCTTTGTCAACTTGAACGCATCCATTACCTATATAATGATCAATTTCAATTTGTTGAAATGACAGTGTATCAACTTTTGGATTCAAAGACGGTGGAGGAGCTCTGCTCCATTTTGCAGATGTATTTTCTTGTTCAGGTCCCTATAATAGAATTATTAGTGAATAATATAAATCTGTATACATATTATCACGTATAACATAAAAGATATAAATTGTATACATTTATTTAAATAGAAAATTAATTAACAGAAATACTAATAGATTTAGACATACTTCTCCAATTAATAGTGTCTCGTCTAAAAAATCTTCATCTGCAAGATCCATAGTGGCCAGTTCTGTCTCAAATGAACTAGGCTTCTCTTCATCTTCATCTCTGTTTGACAAGATTAATATACAAATTTTTAAATTTATTGTTTCACATAAGAAAAATATGATACTGTAGATATTTAATATTATGTAATTTTTCAAATCGTAGTAGTTAAATACAAATCAATATCAGTCGACAAAATTTTAAAAACATAATAATAAATATTTGTTTATTGTATACAGAGAGAAAAATACATTTCATAAATAATAACTAAATTTTAGATTTAGATAAATAGATATAAAGCAAGCATATTTATTCAATTTAATGATTAAAAAAGTATTAATGAATGTAATAGTATTGTGATGAATTGTTAATAGCTGAAAATACAATGTGGACAGAAACATAGAGGTTAACAAGCATTAGATTTATTAGCGAGATAAATAATTACCTAAATTTGGGCTTCTTCGCTGCCGAAGGTGCTGAAAACGGTTTTCGATTTACTTTACTCATGTCTTTTATTGTGACATGTAAAACTTAATGTGAAAACACAAAATACAAGAAGCCGAACTCCTCAATCATACGAAGAAAGGCGGGAACGGTTTTGTGGCATAATTTGATTATATATCTGCAACTGTTACACTTTAAAGTACATGAAAATATATGGAAAAGAGTATCATCAGAGATAAACCTGATAGACGACATGACAGCCCAAAATCTGTATCTACAAAATGCTGCGCACTACTGCCTCTGAAGAAATGGATGTTAACTACACAACAATATGTTCTATCTCAGGTTTCTCTCTGTCGATATAATCTCGTTAAGTTCATTTTCCAATACTGCATATATTATATAAAAAACCTACTATCGTTTTTATTTCATGCACAAGTAAGCATAATGATTCTTATCATAATATATTTAATATTTAACAATAAAATAAAATTCAGTGGAGTAGTGCTGTATCAATGTTTTGACCTAAAATTTCATTATAGAACTTTAAGTAGTAAGTACGTCTATACTCGCGCTTCCGAGAATGACTGAAATTTTTTGCGTGCAGAGTTTATATATCATATTCGGAAGCTAACGTGAACCAATAAGCATCCGCAGCGAGGCATCGCGCTTATTGGCTGGCATGCGAGTGGTGGGGTTCGCCCATTTGACGCTCATATAAATACCGCGAAATTCTCAGTCTTACGCTTTTGCGACTCGAGCAGGGGACGGGAGTACGTCCTGTCATTTAACGTTGAAAAAGTTCGCACCCTGTCTTCGAATCGAGTGTGACTTTCTCCATATTCTAATCTCTGTTGAAGATAAAACGACGTTGGAAAAGTTCGCAGCCCTGTCTCCGAATCGATTGTGACTTTTTCTCCATATTCTAATCTTTGTTGATTATAAAACAACGGAATCTCTTGGAACATAAAACGATGAGAAACAACACGAAGGATCTTTCATCGTTGGATTTCTTTATTAAGGTAATCAATAATTAATTTTGCTTTTACTTCTCATAACAATGTAAATATCGCGTGTTGATTCTAGTATATATAGTACTAGCATACTGATTATTCGGTCAAAAGTATATTTCTCGCATATTCATTCGATAGAAAATCAAGATGCGCGATGTCCTGTCGTGTCGTGTCGTGTCGCGTCGCGAGTCACTTTTTACGCGTGAAGTTAACCGCACATGAAAAACGACGCCGCTCCCCCACTTCGACGCATTCACATTTTATTCGCGAAATGCGGCGGAGCGACATGGCGGAACGGACTGGCTCTCAGACAAGTGGAAACGCACGATCAAATATGGTAATTAAAACCTATATAATACCTAAATGTATAACTTGAATGTATATTTTTGTACACGATATTTAACTACCGACTATAGATTCAGTAATCGCATATTAATAATCCGTTCGAACGCGTATTTCGCAAAACTTGTTCGCCGAAAGTATATCACTTGAATAATTGACGATGAGATTTTTGAATATCAATCTGCAATATACGAAAATAATAATCATAAAAGATAAGAATATATTATAATATGATTGTTATTTCCGTATTTCGAACATCAGATCTTGAAATACGGAAAATTCATGAATGCAACGCCAAGAGTGAGAAGTGCACTACGCCGCGTTCGCGTCGATTTTGATACGCGAAGTTAACCGCGCAAAAACGAAGTTGCTGGTCATCCTAATTACAACTACGATCCATTTACACATCTCGATCTGTAAATGAAGCGCAAATATAATGAAGAGACAAGATTGGCATCGATCAAATGATAATTAAACCTTATATTAAACCTACATTTGTCGTTTATTATAACACTTAATGTTCGTATAATTACAGATTGAATATTCGCTTATAAGTTATAAGAGAAAGATGCGCACAACATTGCCACCGCCATCGCTCTTGGCGTGTGAAATTGATCACGCGAGAGACGAAATCATTTCGACACAATAATTGTATTTATGTTTTATTTGCAGAATGCGGCGAATACGAGATGGTCGGTTTCAAATGAGTGGCGACGCGACTTATTTAATTGGTAAGCAAAATTAATTTTATATCGATAATTTGTTCGAGCACGTATAACAATACTCGTGCAGTCGAATAGCGTTTCGTCTTTGATGCGTGAAGTCACTGTCCAGAAATTTTTTGCTATTTTAGATGCATTCCAAATTTTATTTTAAAAATATCGCGAGTATCAAACATGATAATTTTCTGCGTTCTTATTTTTTTGTTTTCGCAACATGAATTATGTATCATGCATAATTAATATCAATACGAATAAAATATGACATGGTCGCATAATATTTAGGGTGCATTTCGCTTTCACGCTCATACGCTGTAAGCATCAGTTCATTCTTGTTGCTTATTAAACAGAACAAATGATGCTTACAAGTATTGTATAAGTACAAAACAGCGCATCTTTAGTAATTATTTGCAACTGCACTTAATTTTAACAAACGATTTGTTTCAATAGGTACTGTCTACATGTCATAAAGTAAACAAGAAAAGAGAAAGAGAAGAGAGACGAGAAGCAGGCTTGATAATTCTGTGAAAAGGAGGAGGAAGAAGAAAAGGAGGAAGCTTAGGAAAAGCAATGGAGCAATTTTGCGGTAAGCAAACTTATTGCTTACTTGCATAAAAAATTAGTCACTTCTTTCATTAGATTGTTTTATATTGATGATTAAAAATAATAATTGAAGAAAAAGAATTAATCTAAAATATTATGGAAATTTATTCTCATCAAAACAATTTTGAGCAAAAGTAATTATTTTTTAACAGATATATAGTTGAAAAATTCAATATGTATAAAAATTATTTTTTGAATTATTAATTATTTTGAATGTTATTTTAATTTGAATCTTGTTGGTATGTTACAGAACTATGTAGCCACGTAGCTGATAACTCTACTGCTACGCATTAGTCGGTGAGTGATAAAGATTTTATCAGGTAACAAATCTGTGAAAAATAAAGATTTTATCAGGTAACAAATCTGTGAAAAATGTAGCTCTATTATTATATTAGAAATAAATATAATGCTTTATAAATCCGTTATTTTAAAATGGATTAACTATAAACAATTATAACACATATTTAATCTTGGATTTGTCTATCTATCTAATCTTATTTGTCAGCTTGTTAACTTGGTCAGCGTCTTGATGTGCTATTGTGCTTGAGACTATTATGTTTATACCCAGAAAAAAATGTTTCATATATAATTATATTAAATTATATAAAAAATTAATATATTTTATATATACAATTATATATAATATCATATATAGTTATACATAATTATATAAATATAATACAATTTGTATAATTATATAAAAATGTCTATATATATATATAAAACATTTTTTTCCCGGGTATTCACACAAGTATACACATAAAAAGAAAATGAAATAGAATTTCAATAATGAGTTAGTGTTATAAATATAATAAAATCAAAATAAGAAAGAGAGAACAAGAATTAATTTTATTGAATTATGTAATTCACACATATTAGAAATGATTAAATTTTTTAATTCAAAAGAATATCCAATAAAAATTCCTTTCTTTTTGGCAATATAAATAAAAAAAAAAATATTATGCATAAAGCTGTATTTTAATAAAAATAAGTTTGATAAATATAAAAAAATTATTGAAATAATTGATTTTCAAATTAAAATTGATGAAATTAATAATGAAGTAAAAAAAAAATTTTCGTATAAACAAAATATTATGAATTTTAAAATATAAAGATTTCCACAGATTTCTTTTTAAAAAAATTATAGTATAGGATATTCATATACAATATATATGACAAAAATAAAGAATTATATTTTGATATAGCAAAACCTATAATTAAACAAGTTACGCATTTATTTTCCTTAATCTTATTCCCAAGATTTCATCTTATTTCCAAGATTAAATATGTTATAAATTGGTGCAAAAAAATATGTACATTTTTAAAAATATCTTTTGAATGCATATAAATAAAAAAATTGCCTTTTACAAGAAAAGTACAATAATATTATACAACGACTGACTAATCTTATTTTACATATGTACATATATATATATACATATATACACACACATATATATATATATATATATATATAAACATATAAAATGCAATACATATAATTATAAATAATTAATTCTTGAACACACACAGTATCATTTTTAACATAATAGTTTGTAACTTATTCATTTGATTGATTGATAAAATAAATTTACAAGTAAAGCAAAATAACTGACATAAAATCCCATAAATTACGTCGCGGAATACAAGAACTTTTCAAATTATATAATATTAATGTTTCCATTAAAATTTGTCTATAAAAAAGACACTCATATAATATATATTACAACTAGATATAAGTGATATAATAATAATATAAATGCAACTGATAAGGAGCTTATGAGTCACAACGCAGGATTTTTTCGCGCAATAGTTATATTTAAATGTACATATATAAACAATAAATTATAGACGTTTCGGCCGAAACTGAGCCACTTACAATATGTTAAAACGATAAGAAAACAAGTGTATAACTTAAAATAATAATGGAGTGTCAATATGATGAAACTATTATTAGCGCGATAAGTACAAAGATTTCTACAGATTTATCTTAAAACAAATAGAATTATCTAGATGATACTATAAATACAGTCATAATGTACTGGGATGTCTATGATGATTCAATTTTCTTGCAATTTTCATTCCTTTTTCATTGTATCTTCGAAATCATTTCTATTTCATGTAAACATTGTGTAAACAAGAGTCTCAGACATAATTTAAGATTATTGTAAAATTAATATAAAGCACTAAATTATGAATTACACAGTAAAGCAATTTTTTAAATAAAACAATAATCGTGTTGGAAATAATGATTACTTCATAATTATATCGAGTTTAAACACATTTTTCAAAAAATTAGATAATTTAGACAGAAACTTAGTTTAACAATAAGTTTACCGTGGACAAAGAACGATGTCGTGGTAATACAGACAGATTTTTTTTATATAAATGTAAATAACTATTACACTATTATGTTAAATATTATAGAAAAATTATAGAAATACTTTGATTGCAAAGTCACAACAGCGTTTGCATATAGCGTGATGAAGATGAAAATATAAAAAAATAGTTAGGTAATATTAAAAATTTATTAAATTTATTACATTTAGTTTAAAATTAATATATTTTAATGTCACATTTAATATGCATTCTAAATGAAATTGAAAAACGATAATACAAATTAATCCAAATTAAATATAAAAATTACAAAAAGCAATTCTAATACATACATCGTAAAACGCTAATCCACGTAATTTTTCAAGAATTATTCTCTTCTCTTTTCCCGTCACGTTCCTTTATTTATCTCATTTCTCTAGTAGCTCCTCCGTCTCGGCTCTCTCAATATCTTATTCCTTTTGTAAATTTTCATTAATTTTTCGTGTATTATTTAACATTTCTGTTACAGCTTCCTCATGGCACGTGCAATAAACGGTGCGTTTCTTCGGAAACATTTACAGGTTTTACTCGAATTTTGTATAAATTCGAGATACGGTCCGGGTAGTAAGATCATTGCAATACGTGCTCAATTCTCGTCACGTTTACCGGTCCGTCGAGCTTGTCTCGTACGACTAGCGTCTAACAAGCCGATAAGCCGAATTAACCACAATTAATGCACGAGGGATGTGAGCAATACCGCCCCAGAAAGTGGGTTGCCTCACGTCGCGTCTATCAGCCAAGCGTTTGTACACTTGTTGTGACACAGACTACTGTGGATCGCAAAGTATTATGGTTATGAAGGCCTCGTCGACGTTAGACGCGCGTTAAACGTGACACGAGAAGCCAGCCGTATTCGCAATGATCTCACTGTCGGTCCCGTATCCACCGCGTCGTTCGTAGTAAATTACCTCTTCGCGCAATTCGCACTGTCTCTTGCATGTACCATGAAGAAGCTACAGCTGAGATACGAAGTGATTTCCGAGACGTTAAAGAGGTTTTTTGAGAAAAGAAATCAAGATACGCGGAACGAGAAACGTACTACATTAACGAAATTAGAGAGGAAAGTTGCAATAGAGAAATCAAAGCACATTATTGACGATTTGTAGAATAGGGGGAAAAATGACATGGAAGTAAATATTTAATACTAATGAGCAAGCATTTTTAACATTTTCCAAGAACTCTTCTTAATTTCACCTTTGAACGTTATGTTTATAGTTTCCCTCCTATAGCATTTCCTTCGTTTCAATTATTTTAATTTGTTTCTTTTCAATAATTCTTTATAATTTTTCTGTTGCAGCTTCTTTTCAGTACGTGCAAGGGACATTGCGTTTTTTCAGGGATTCTTTTCGGGTTTAAATCGAAATTTGCTTACATACGAGGTACGGTCCGATATGTGAGATCGTTGCAATACGTGTTCAATTCTCGTCACGTTTATCGGTCCGTCGAGCTTGTCTCGTACGACTAGCGTCTAACAAGCCGATAAGCCGAATTAACCATAATTAATGCACGAGGGATGTGGGCAATACCGCCCCAGAAAGTGGGTTGCCTCACGTCGCGTCTATCAGCCAAGCGTTTGTACACTTGTTGTGACACAGACTACTGTGGATCGCAAAGTATTATGGTTATGAAGGCCTCGTCGACGTTAGACGCGCGTTAAACGTGACACGAGAAGCCAGCCGTATTCGCAATGATCTCACTGTCGGTCCCGTATCCACCGCGTCGTTCGTAGTAAATTACCTCTTCGCGCAATTCGCACTGTCTCTTGCATGTACCATGAAGAAGCTACAGCCGAGATACAAAGTGATTTCCGAGACGTTAAAGAGGTTTTTTGAGAAAAGAAATCAAGATACGCGGAACGAGAAACGTACTACATTAACGAAATTAGAGAGGAAAGTTGCAATAGAGAAATCAAAGCACATTATTGACGATTTGTAGAATAGGGGGGAAAATGACATGGAAGTAAATATTTAATACTAATGAGCAAGCATTTTTAACATTTTCCAAGAACTCTTCTTAATTTCTCCTTTGAACGTTATGTTTATAGTTTCCCTCCTATAGCATTTCCTTCGTTTCAATTATTTTAATTTGTTTCTTTTCAATAATTCTTTATAATTTTTCTGTTGCAGCTTCTTTTCAGTACGTGCAAGGGACATTGCGTTTTTTCAGGGATTCTTTTCGGGTTTAAATCGAAATTTGCTTACATACGAGGTACGGTCCGATATGTGAGATCGTTGCAATACGTGTTCAATTCTCGTCACGTTTATCGGTCCGTCGAGCTTGTCTCGTACGACTAGCGTCTAACAAGCCGATAAGCCGAATTAACCATAATTAATGCACGAGGGATGTGGGCAATACCGCCCCAGAAAGTGGGTTGCCTCACGTCGCGTCTATCAGCCAAGCGTTTGTACACTTGTTGTGACACAGACTACTGTGGATCGCAAAGTATTATGGTTATGAAGGCCTCGTCGACGTTAGACGCGCGTTAAACGTGACACGAGAAGCCAACCGTATTCGCAATGATCTCATTGTCGGTCCTGCATCCGCCGCGTCGATCGTAGCACATCGTCAGTAACTTTGCGTGTCGGGCAATTGGCATTGTTGTTTGCACTTTTCATGAAGGATTTGCAACATCAATATATAGTGATTCGCAAGACTTTATTATAATATTTCGCGAGAATTTAATATTGGGTCATCTAAAAAGTATCCGCGGTTTTTTGTTACTAGATTGTGTTGGTGGTCAACATATCTAGTGACAAAAAACCGTGGATACTTTTTAGATGACCCAATATAATATTTTGTTTTATGTGAATTCTGATTTTTAAGTTACTTTTGCTGATACCTAATGATACATTAATGAAAGGAAAATCTGAGGAAAATATTGGGGTGTTGCAATGATTTTTATTGTTACATGCAATTTCTATTACTTCGTTGAAAATGACAGGTCCTTGTTGCATGCATTAAATCCGAATTTTCACCCATGAGATCCGGATTCCGTATTTGAATAATTTCAATATCGGTCGATAACTGTTAATATTTTTAAAGTTAAATTATTAGTTAGGTAATGGTTTACGAAATAAAATAGGAGTTATCTAAATTAGAGTCTTATGTCACGAATATCATCAATATTTACCTAGGTCACTGTTATGAATCGAGAGTAATAATTCATTTGTTCATATCGATCGTTTCTTATTTTTTCATTCTTTGATAATTACTTTTAAAGAGATTTAAAAAGCGATTTGGTGATCGAATTACTTTTTCTAAGTTTCAATTGTTCTATCAATAATTTTATTAACGTCTTTTGTTTATAATTTATTCAATTACTTAAAATTTAATATGTTACATGTAAGTGATTGCAGACTACACAATAAATAATAGTATATTTGTTTGAATATTGATCATTAATATAATATTTATAATGGTACTTAATTGTGATTCATTTCTCCTTATCTTATGTATAACTTCAACCATCATATTTTAAAATATTTTAATAGGCTGGAAATATGAATAACATCTTGATCCACCGGTTTCATTTAATTGTTCTCTCTCATTCATAATTAAAATTTTATATGTAATTTATTTTACAATTTAATTTATATCAAATGTTATATTAAAAATAATCTGAATATGAAATGAAAAATAATAAAATATATCGGTAATCTTATAATTATTTATGTATATTATTCATAGCAGCGCGATAATTAATTATAATATTCTATTATTATTATAGATACTGTATGTTTAGTTCTTTCGGATCTCATGTCATTTATTTTGTTTTATATATTTTATTTTGCTTTGAAGGTGCTTATCATATAAACATGCATTATATCTTCATTGTTGTGCATCATCAAATTTTTTATTACTTTATTATTTACCGATTTTTAAGTATTAGAATATTACTGACATTATAAATTGCAATTGTTCGCGAAATATGTAAATAATGTTTTTTGTTTAGAACGGCATCAATATACATATAATAGGATAAGCAAAGTCTTTTTAAACTTAAATTCCAAGTTTAAACAGCACGCGTATCGTAGAGAAATATTCGATCATAATTCTCATGCAAGTAATGAAATTTATGAATATATCTTCAGTTTTGTACGATTCATTCATTTATACGATAATTCAATTTGTAATTTTTACGATTATTAATATTTTCTTTAAATTTTTCATTAGTTTAAATTTTTTGGTACGATCTTCTTGCGTATGTACTACACGAATCGAACGTAATACATTGTCTGTCGGCAATAACAATAATCCGACAGCAAGAAGGTACCTCTGTCTTATCGATTTAATTGAAATGCGATCAAATATGATCAGATGTGACGAAAGGTAAGTCCAATCTGGCCTAAAGAAAGAATGAGAAATATGACAGAAAGAATAAATTTTGATCACGTGGAGTATAAGGTAATGTACAAAATTATTTATTTATTTATTTGATTTCCTCTATATTTTCCTTTATTTTCTCATATATGTACGAGACTGGAAAAATCCAATTTATATTTTATTCGCGCGCGTATATTTGAAACTCTGTAAGTCGCATATCGCGTCGCAATTTTAATTAAAGATTTTTTTTATTAAATATGCGGGTAGGTAGGTAAATGGATACGAAAAAATATGGGCAAGTAGGAATATAGATTGGGATACGGGTAGGTAGGGATTCGGTCAAGTATGAGTGTTAATAATTTGAGTTGAAAAATAAAGCTGAAAAAATTCTATTATAGACAAAATAATGATAACTTATATATAATAATTATAAATATGTCGATATATTTATTATTATTATATATTAGGTGTTGGAATTAATTCGTAGCGTTTTTTAATGAAAGAATGTTATTTATTTCACATGAGCATTAAAAAATACATTAATGAAAGTACTTCCCATCACTTGTAAAACGCTACGAATTAATTCCAACACCTAATAAAATATAATAATATATAATTAAAAATATTTAATTATTTATTATATAAAATATAATAATATATAATTGTATTTGTTGTTATATTTTTAATAACAGCTTAAAAATTATATTATTAATTTTAAATTAATTCTTAGAGACAATGTAAAATATTACATATTTTTGTAAATGATATGTATTATATTTGTAATTTATGTAATAATCGTATATTATTGTGTTATTTATATAATATAATTGGAAATACTATGTATTGTAATTGTAATAATAATTATAGATAATGCTTATTATATAATCGGATGCAATTAATAAGACAAAAATCGATGCGCATTTAATAAATGTTCGTTTTAGGAGATTTAAAAATTTTTTTGTTACCAAAAGATTGTTAATAAAAATTCGGGAAATACTTCATTTAAAATTCCGTATTAAAAGTTATAGTTTATATGGCATGTATTATAATAATTGAAGACAATGGTATGTCATGTATACAGTTTTTGTTTACGAAATTAACATTCATGTTAGATATCACGATGTTACAAGTAAATTTAATATTTTTGCGAAGTTTCAAATTTTATGTTAAAACTTATTATAGAATTTGGCAAAACGCCTTATTTTATCTCGCTTTTACAATGAAACGTACTCGTAAAGTATATAATATTAAATATTTATTAATTCTTTCCGAATTCTTAGATTATGTTTCATATTAAATTATTAAAAGTTAATGCAAATATATAATATTGTGTTATTTTCCTGTTCATAAGTACGATAATTGGGATTCGATTGTGGCTGTTCCTAGCATCAAGTAGTAGTCATATAAATATTGTAATTCGTACCAATGAAAGTAATGATTTTTAACGTAGAAAGTTATTTCTCATCAATTTGCATAGCATCCATCCGAGATGCCTATTTACTTCATTGAATCTGAGGATTCTCGGCCGTTGCAGGGCTGAAATTAATCATTTAATTAATTAAGAGTTTTTTTATGTTCTCTGAAAGCAGTATGATTTCGGCAATAAATTAACTACGGCAATATAATTTTTTTAAATCTAATCATGAAATTAATTAAATATAGTATGTTCTGAGATAAGAATTTATTCTTTTTATTAAATATTCTTTTATTAATTAACATTAATACTGCTTTAACAATAATAAAATTTCACGGATTGAACATGGATAGCAATTGTTTATAGATAAGTGAATTACATTAAATCAACTAAAATTACAAGTTTTGTTAAGCAGTCGGTTTTGCGATTTCTTTAAGAAAAAATGTGGTTACAAATGAATATATTTTTTTATTTTAATCTTTAGTTTCTTTTAAGAAACTGTTTTCAGACACTGGACATCCCTTTATTCTAAAACATTGATTAATGAAAAAATTTTTTAGATTAATTTGTATAATGAAATACATACGTAGTTTATATATTATGCAAGAAATTTTTAGCTTCTTTTATCTGACAAAATTTTATCAAAAAGATTTGTTTATTTAAATAATTTATTGTATAAAATTAAATTAAAATAATATAATGGATATAATTAAAAATGTGGGTACTTAAAAATTCAAGACGAATCGATTGGGTACCCCAATATCAATAAGATTTTGATAACTAATTATTATATTAATTATTTTTAGATAATTCTATTTAATTATTTGACTATACTTAAGTAACTGCTACACAAAAAAGAAGATTGATATAAATTTTATATTAATAATATTCGATTATAAAATCGAAATAAGATGAAAAAATGAAAATAAAATTTAAATCTCATTGTTATCGGTTCAATTCGTCTTGAACAGTTGGTACCTGAGAATTTTTGTACTCACATATATAATAAATTATAATGACGTATGTATTTTATTACTTTGAAATATAATCATTTGTAACTATCCTTCGATAAACATTA